>NC_135169.1:44300180-44600180 GCF_041146795.1 Maylandia zebra | reverse complement strand
GAGATTGGTCAGACCCTATGCTGGTGCAGTGGGTCCTGGGTTTCTCCTAGTGCACGACAATATCTGGGCTCATGTGACAAGAGCATGCAGGCAGTTCCTGGAGGATGCATTACATTCAAACTACTGAGTATTATTTTGAGTTGCTGTGATGAAATTTCTGCAGAATGAACTGACCTGACAGAGATTGTTGGGTGTCTTTAAATTCAGCCTTCTGTAGCTTGATCATTTACATTTCAGTTCAATTCAATGCAAGTTAATTTTATTTATACAGCAACAAGTCACAACAACAGTCGCCTCAAGGTGCTTTATATTGTAAGGTAGACCCTACAATAACACATACATGGACAAAAAATCACATGAGCAAGCACTCTGGCAACAGTGGGAAGGAAAAACTCCCTTTTAACAGGAAGAAACCTCCGGCAGAACCAGGCTCAGGGAGGGGCGGGGCCATCTGCTGCGACCGGTTGGGGTGAGAGAAGGAAGACAAGATAAAAGACATGACAAGCCATTTCCATCAAACTATGTGATATCACTGTCGCCAACTCAGAAGGTCCTATGTTTGGTTCCTGCTTTCCGAAACCTGACACCTAACTCATTATTCGGTCCATATCAGAACAGATATTCAGCATGATTTTTTTTTACCCCACTGAGATCTCAATTGTTTTCCAAGTCTTCCATTAATTGTTTTTGAACTGTATTTATTTATTTATTCCACTCTAAGCACCACTTGTTGTTAATTCTTATAATAATCGAGTGCTCGAATGCAAATGTTTCTCAATAATACCACTGAAGGAAGCTGCGCAGTGAAGTTATAGCAGCACAAACTTGGGAATGTGTTGTTGATGCATTAAAGTATATCTTATAGATCCTAGTTAGTCGGTTCTACACTGCTGGACCTGCAGCTAACACAGTTTGGAAAATTGGGCCACTGTCATGATACTCATCATGTATCGCCAGGCTTTTAGGTTTGCTACTTTGTATCAACACTGGTCAAAAAATCCACTGAAACATATTTATTACCTCAAAAAAAAAAAAAAAAATATATATTACCTTTTCTATATTTGATTTGAAACACAGAGCTCTCTGTGACACAATTTGCCGAAAAATCAATCGCCACATAAATCCTGTCAAAGCCTTCATTAATGTGAGCGCACACATGGAGGAGCAAGACACACTTTTTTGTGTTAGCTGTGTCCAGCTTGTTTCAAAGTATTCATTAGCTGCACCTCTGAATACAACAGCTTGAACCTCTCTGATGATCCGTCTGCGCTAACCATCTTCTTGCGCCTCTCTTCTTATTTATAGCACACATTCAGCCACCTCACCGCTCTAAAATATGTCACAACCCTCCTTCAAACCATTTAAAAACAGTCATATCCTTTGGCTGTGACATATGTTTGGCGCAGCTTTGTTATTCACGTCCTCACCTCGGGCTTGCTATTGTTAGACAAGCGTGTGAAAAAATACGGCTAGAGTAATCTAAAAGTTTCCAGTTGGACATCAGAACCCAGGATAAACTAAGGAAGGAGATTGCACAAGCAGAAAAACCTAAGAGATAGCAGAGCAGGAAACAGCACAAAGCAATAACAGACCTGCCAGGTTTTCCTCACAGATTATACGACAACAAGTCACACAGAGAACGCATTCAAGTTTGCTTTAGATTGCTCTTTGTTTACACCACCACAGCCACCAATGAGCACTAGTGCAAAAAGGTAGTATATCAATGCTTCAAGTAACTTCTAGTCAGACAAGTCCTGGTAAGACGCATAAGCTACGTGGTTTATAAGAATCTATCTGTTCAGATGGTGATTTATTCTGGTCAAAGTCACACCTCAGGTTTAGTGTGATGAGCAGCAGTAGCAGCAGTCCGATAATAAACAGATGTAAGATGTTGCAAGAAACATGAAGAATGGGAGATTACACTAATAGAAAGCAGTGAGGTAAGACGGCAACATCCCAAGAGACCCACAAAGGCTGTAATCAGTGAAATGATAAAAGATCAGAGCATAAGCAAAATAATTAGTGTTGTCTGATCCTGATTTTCCAGCCCTTTTCCTCTGCTTTGAGCTTGCACTGTTTATTTACTTAAAGCCCTTCTTTGGCCTCTTTATTATCCCCAGTTACCCAATAAATCTGAAGACATCAATGGGACAGCTATACGTGGTATGTAGAACTAGAGGTGACCTTTCTGCTTAATGTAGCAGAAACGTATAAGCCTTTATGGTACAGTAGAAATGTCACTACTTCAGATCTTGGTTGTTTTTTGTATGATCTCGACATTACAGATGAAATAGTTACTTCACAGCTTTTGCTCTCATGCTCAGTAAGAGCAGCGTAAACAAACATCAAAGTTTGATCGTCCTGATTACGCCGCTTGCTAGTGATTGCATAGCTGAAGTATTTTTTTCTTGGCTGAGACGAGAGCGTTGGCTCTCTTATCGCCACCTGACTGCAGCGGGGTGGACAGATAGACAGACGGAGGTGGTCTTCCTGTGTGTTTTCAAGCAGGATTTCCTTCAGCCTGTCCTCCTGCTGGCCCCATGGCCTCTAGCTTAACCCGAGGACATGGTGACCTGCCAACGTTCTGTCACTGCGCACGGGAGTTTTATACCATAGAGGGTGTTTTTAGCATTTAGAAAAAACATTTGTCATAATATAAGTGTGTAATTTTACTTTTTAATAATCTTTAGCTATTATTTCTGTTATCTAAGGACAAAAGCTATACATGTGACTTCAAACTGATTACACAAAAAAACCCCACGAACCATCTATATTTATATTAAATCTATTAGTGCTTAAATTCTTTAATTTTATACTTTATCAGGTACCTGGCTGATTTGAACCCAACAGCATAGACAGAACTATTGCTGGATATTGATCAGGTCTTCAAAGCTGCAGACAGCTTTGTCGAGCCCTGACAACAGGATGTGTTAAGAGCAACAACGTGACGCAGTATTTAAAGACAATGTGTTTTAAGCGGACGGCGCAGGTCAAATCAGTGTTTCCTCTACTTAAAAATCTTTTTAGCTAATCTAAAACTCATTTCTATGAAGACCTACTAAACATAAATGCAACTTCGGTATTTGTTTTTATTTTACAGAGAAAACTGAACTATGTTGTAACACTGCACCATGTAAAATGTAGCGGATCAGTGTAGTCAGTATATTTAAGGAACAGGGGCATGAACTACGCAACAAAAAACATGTATTAAACATTACTGCACTAAAAACGACACACACATATGTTTTTATATCTTTGTGGGGACATCTAATTGACTAGCCGCTTACCCTAACCATCAACAATGACTCCCTAACCCTAATCCTAACCCTCAGACCAAACCTAACCATAACCTAATTGTATCCCTGACACTAAAACCACATTTTGAGTCTCAAAAATGCCTTCAAACTTTCCGGGACCGAGAGTTTGGTCCCCATAAGGGCTGTTGGTCCCCACAAGTGTAGTAAACTTCCAATTTTTGATCCCCACAAAGACATATAAACACAGACACACACACACATGGTCAAGCTAAATCTAGATCTAGATCAGCTCTCACTAAACGTAGTGATTCTCTGTGCATGTAGCACAAAGAGGGCGCTATCGTGGACTCACACTGGTGTCACAGAGTACCTCTAAGACCCACAGAGGTCCAAATCACACCTTCATGATTTATAATAACAACGTAACCAAAAACTCCTTTTAAAAGGATTGAAAGTCAGCATTTCAGCACAAACGCCTCACACCAACTGTCAAGCACGGAGGTGGAGGGGTGATGATGGGGGCTTGTTTTGCATCCACAGGACCTGGGCATCTCACAGTCACTGAGTCAACCATGAACTCCTCTGTATATAAAGTATTCTAGAGTCAACGTGAGACCATCTGTCTGACAGCTAAAGCTTGGCCCAGACTGGGCACTGCAGCAGCCACATCAAAGTCAACCTGACTGAAATGCTGCGTTGACACCTTAAGAGAGCTGTGTATGAAACTCTAAGTGTCAGATGGCATCATCTGCCTCTTATCAACTCCAGCTGAGTTTATCATCCTGTACGTTTAAATCACTGGTTAACATTTTCTAAAGCAGTTTTTGGACTCTGTAATACAAATAAACATGATAAAAAGAATGTGCTCGGCTCCGTGGTACCTCCACCTTTAAGACAAACCAAGTCTGCCTCTACTGCCCTTCCCCCCCCCTTTTTTCTGCTTTCCTGCACCTCAACTTATCAGGTCAGCCGCCTCATTCTGACCCCTAACACACAACACCCAGCCCCCATTGCAACAGGGAGAGGGTGAAGGGGTGTAGCATGTCCTGGATAAGAGAGGTGGAATGTGTGCAGTGAGAGGAGTTGCAGGAGAAAAGCAGGGGGGGTTTGATAAGTTTGATGGGTGGGGAGAAAGTGGGATGGATGCAGGGAGTGCAGGAGGAGGGGAGATACAGCATTCTGGACTCAATCAGATGGGGGGTAAAAAGAGGAGGGCAGAGACAGAAGTTTGACATACCGAAGACAAAGACCACAGCAACTGGAAGCTTCGGTTATTTCCACCATCATCTCTGCACCACTTCGTCCACAGCAACAATTTGATCGGTGGATTGGAGAAGACGACAGAAGATTTAGGACGCAATCTTTTCCACTGACATCTCAGGATATCTGACGGAAACCAAAAGCAAAGCTGCAGGACACCAATTTATCACCTAAAGAGATAAGGCTTCAAAGGGGAACCTCCAAGAAGATCTCAAAGCCTGTTTTAACTTCACTCTGGAGAACTGGAAAAGAACAGCTGAAGGAATAAAAGCAGAACGAAAGAGCTTCATTAAAGTGTGCAGGGAGTGCACGAGTGTGGCTGACAGACTGGTCACAAGTCTTCTGCAGAAGAAGTGAGAAAAGCAGCAAAAATCTGGAGGAGGAACAGCAAGAGGTCCACCGGGCCCCACAGCACAACGTGAGTACGACCTCAAACCATGAAATCATATTAACACTGAACAGCTGAGATATAAGTTACTACACTGAAGCTAAAACACTGTTTACATCTATTGAGTGATGTTCAACAGAACGTAATGAGTATAAGAGACAAACAAGTATTATTGCAGCTATTTTGTTCCAGATAATAGAAAAGAAAGAAAAAACAGTTACGACACAACACGTTACTCCACGAAAAGTAAGAGCAGTGAGTAAAATGGTATTTCCCATTTCCCATAAGCTGCACAATGAGTCACCTCACACACACACGCATGTGCGCATACACACTTTCCTGCCAGTCCTTCCTCTATGACCTTCCACCTTACAAAAACACTTGGGATAACAATGGGACACAGGCGTGGAAAAATTTACACTAAAGCACCCAGGACAGCATCGCGAAAGCCCCGGATCTGCTGTACCTGCTGAGATCCAGTGAGTCCAACGTTAGCCGATATATTTTGAAGGTTACTTTTTGTTCGACTTGAGTTTTAAGTGCGCACAGCGTGCACACACGGCCATCTTACCTGACCTTTCTGACTTTACACGATTAAACGGCCTCACCCGTTTTTGTTTGTACAAAAAGCTGCTGTTGTGCACGCAACTTCCATCTTGCCATCACAATGAACCACTCATTACACACATCACACCACCGCCAGCACAGGCATAGTCCTCCACTGGTTCCTGCACAGGACAGATTCTAATGTGCTCAATTTTTGTCCACACAGCATTCCCGTACGGCATAAATATGAATCTGTGACTCGTTCAAGTCAAAGAAAAGATGGCCTTCCTATCAGTGTGTGGCAACGCTTTTAAAAATAAAAGGATGACAGGTTGAGTAGGTCTTTCCTGCTGGGATTTTTCCGGCACTGAAGCTTTTTCTGGCAGCTTGCACAGCCGTGGTACTCTCACGTCCTCTCTCCAACATGGTCATCGCTGTCTCCTGACCTCAGAGAAGTGAGGATATCCTGCAGCAGACGCAGCTGCGTACCCCATAAAATCTGCCCTAGCGCAAAAAGAATGCAACGTCCTGGTGTAAGATCTCTTAAATATCAACCCGATTTTTTGTTATATAAAATTGCCATAACTTATTCTTAATATTTCATGCTCACGAGGCCATTATTTACAAAAGTTAAATGACTCTATACACTTTATGAAACATTTGATTTCCATAAAATGCCTAACATCTTGCAATAATGGCACCTTGGCCATTAATAATATTGCGGGAAAATGGATGGATGGATAATTTTAAGTTTTTTTTTGTTTTAATTAACCAAAATATTTAAAATATTTAACCCTGTCCCCTGCAATATTGTGAATATGCTAGATTATTGTTCTAAAAGACAGATAGGTTGAACATAACATTACCCCAACATATTTACATTAGTAAACCGCATCGTTTTTATGTCGTTCCATATTGTTATTACATTTTGTGTTGGGAGAATTATTCAATTCACTTCAACACAATTTATATACAAGTCAACCAAAAGCACTTTATATTATAAGGTGAAGACCTACAGTAATATATCCAAACCTGTGACCAACTCCTTTTAAACTGTCGTTCCTTTATTGATCTCTTCCCATGTCAAAAAATTGCTAAATCCCGAGAAAACGCGACCATTATTTTAACACAAAGTAAGCGAATAATTCGTTGTAGTAACAAAGTCATGGGTATTATTGAGCTGGTGCTTCACTGAGCTACAGTGAAAATTCTAAGGGTTCGATTTGTAACGGTGGACTGTTTTACTAGTACAAGATATATCTGTGATCAACAACTAGCCTGAGGAGTTAAACCTTTTTCTTTAGTAGCATCGGTACTTGCAGAGGCACAACACACAACACCACATAGCCACAGTTACATGTGCAAACAACACCCACATGTACAAACTTTCATGCGAGTTAGCCTTGATCTCTCCACTTCACAAACTACATATAACAATTATGGGGCCTTTTCCTTTTGGCCAATCAGCTCGCTGATAATCATCACCTCACAGATGGCATCACACAAGGCTTCCTAGCTTCCTGACAGAAAAAGCATGTAACCTCTTAGTGAACCCACAACCACTAACTCAGTGGTTTTTGTCACTTTGACACCTGACTGCTCACACAGTCTCCAACCACCAACACATTGGCCACACATACAACACCTTCAAAACACCTGCAATGATGTGCACAATCTCCTCATCCTTGATGTTGATTCAGACCAAGTTCCGATTTCTTTTTCTTCACACAGTTCGTTATGAGTATGGCCGGTACTCTCGAGAGGGGGGCACACCATCAGGCCTTGGACTTGTCTGAGGAACTGCCACCTCACCACCACCATCACCACACCAACCACCACCAGCAGCAGCATCTTCACCATTCCAACTCCCTGGCATCCACCGCGGCTGTGGGTGGAGGGAGAGAAACACCTTCACGTGTGGTTGTGCCTCCTCCTTATTCTGCAGCTGAGAGTGGCGGCGGGGGAAGCGAGGCTCCTCTGGAGCTGCGGGGATCTCTCGACTGCTGGGCCTGCTCGGTGCTGGTCACCGCTCAGAACGTGCTGATCGCCGCAATCAACGCGTGCCTCGCTGGACTGGTGTTCGGGATCATCCTGACACCAGCCATCGTCATGGTTGTGTTTGGCTTCCTCTGTCACTCTACAGTAAGAGAAAGGAAAACGGGGAGCGAATGAACGGGAACGTGTGAAAACTGTGTGAACTCTTTGTGTTCTTCTTCTGCACCGCGGCATTCAGGCGCAATTTAAACTCGATTAGCACATCTGCATGCATCCTCCGACGCATTTCATAATAATTCATAGAGCTATTTGCTCTCAAAAATCATGCATCGCAGACATTTGAAACCACCGGAGTATGTAAGGAGAGATGCTGAGTGGAGATGATTGCATCAATCTTTTTATGAAATATCTACAAGTCCTAATCTTGTAACTTTTATCCACAAGTTTGAAATAGTTGTGCTTGGGGCTTAGGGAGTGCTTTGGCTTTTATCATCGATGAGAGGTTTTATAATCTGATAAGTCTCAGATTCTTTTAGATGTTGAGGAGAAACAACTGGACAGGGCAAGTGGCCAGGAGTAGGATAGGCATTAGAGCACAAACCTTTAAAGAATGTCTGCTTTAGGGATTAAAATACACTTTTTAACATATGATTGTGAAAGCATAATATTGGAAAAACATAAATATTAAAAACTAAATAAACGGTTAATACACAGAATTGCATGTGAGGAAACAATATTTTTGAAAAGCACATACAGCTAAAACCAAGCTGCTCACTTAACATCGTATGCAGAAGCATCACCTGGACTAAACCAAAAAGTCATGGTGGATCAGAGGCTTTCACACATACCAATGGCACTTGTGTAGGCCTCCTTAATAACCAGAGGGACCAGGATTCTCTCATGTTCTCTCACAGTAAGACCTCATGTGACACCAGCTTAGAAAAGGATTAACCAGGATCTGGGAGGGTGAAGAAAGGAGAAAATTCGGGAGAAATAAAAAGGGCCAAAGAAAAAAAACATATAAAGAAAGTAAGTTGGATCCAAGTATTTAAGAAAACACAACCACACATGCAATATATACAACTTTTTGCAAAAAAGAAACAAGTGCATTCCTTTCCCAGTACACCCTGCCTCAGATCTGGAGGCATTCAGGAGCTCTCACGATTTTAAAACAAACACGGGCATACTTGTCCGACTCTTATCTTCTACGACTCCTATTCTAAACGCTTCCTCCGTTAACTCGCACTATATTATATTTTTATGCAGAATGTTCGTTGTTTTTATTTTAAAAGTAAGATTAAATCAGCTATACGGCTTTAAGACTGCACGACTTTAATCATTTAAAAGAACAATATAGAAGACCTTATTTCAAATTCCAGTGGATTCTGGTGCACAACTCTTGCCTTGCTTTGCCCTTTTTGCAACTCTACAGACAAAGGTTGACAGAGGTTTGAGTTTAGTGTTTTCCATGTCATTCTTACTTTCTTGCAGCCTGCACTTTGCTCGTGCATTCATATGTTCACTTCACAGGCTTATAGGGATAATTCAGACATACCGCCTCTCCTCCTCTTCCACATTCATATCTTGAACCCATCACCTTTCCTTCCACTCCCACTGTGCTATTGCACATACTTTGACATAGAGCATCAATCCAGCTCACAGTAGCTTCAACCAACGTCTTTTTAGTTCCATTAATTTTTCTCAGACATGCATATGTTTATGTGTGTGCGAGAGAATGAGAGTGTTATATCTCAGACTACCAACTGGTGTCTGTCCTCACCTCATACACACATACCGCATACACCACGTCATCCTCTGGATTGTGATGGCGGCCGGCAGATCAGCCAAGGTTTTCGTGTGTGCGACTATGTGGGAGCGGAGCCTTCTTAAAAAATGTATCATCCTGGGTAAAGTTGCAAAATAAAGGTTTAAAATGATGACTGACTGAAAACACTAAAGTTTGCCATGTGGTCTGCAGGTGCGCCCCCATGGAACTACACCCTACTGCTCAGACCTACTGACCGATGGAGGCTGTGTGGCTTTGCTGGTGGTGGGCTTCCTCTTGGTCACCCCTCTGCTAGTCCTGGCGCTGGCTGCATACTGTCGTCTGGCCCGACACCTCCAGCTGGGCCTGTGTTTCATTCCATACAGCCGGGCCGTGTACAAGAACCTCCCGGCCACCCAGCATCGTGGCCTGGGCACGGGCTGCTGCGGGAGTCGAGATGCTGCTGATGGCGGTGGAAAGGGGAAGGTCTGGGTGTGAGATGACTGTGGGCTTGGTAAAGGGGAAAAGAAAATGGGGTGAGAAAAGACCTTTAGATTAAGTAAAGGGGCACGAACAAAAAAAGAGGGGTTAAGAAAAGGCAGCAGATGTCAGGAAAATTGAGATATGTGAACTATAATTATCTTGTAACTTTCTAGTTACAATATTGCCTCAGCATTATGGAAAAAAATGAATCCATACAAAGCGTGTATACTTCAAATGAAACTAAAACAAATGCAAATTCCACTTTGTTAAATAACACGGTCTCAATAAGAGAGCCTGTTCAAGTCAATAAATTACAGCCGAGATAAAAAGACACTTACATGATGGTCTGGTTTATTTTTATGTGTTTTTAAGTGATTGAGAGGAAGCTGAACATCTGAAAAACATCAAATCCCACAAAGGTTGTACTGACACTTCACAGCTGTATCCTGTCACATTTATGTTATAATGAGAAACATTTATATGTCTAGTGTAGTTTTCTTTTTAGCTGTTGCAAACTGTAACTGCATTCTCTTGCATGTTTTGTTTCCTTTTTTTGAATAAATAAAGCTACGAGAGTTAGCTGGTGTGGTCTGCCGTTTTATTAGCGCGAGTTTACAGAGTTCAAAAGCAGTTTAAATGTCCTTTGTTCCCCTTTCACTAAAAAGAGAAAAACACACCACACAAAAATACTGCAAAAGGAAAAGGCTGCCTTATATGCATATAGTGTCGAAACTCAAAAGGCACATCTCACTTAAAAATTAAGATGTACAAATGTGTTCAAATCAAATCTCCTGTTGAAAACAAAACAAGAAAACTGCACCAAACATCAAAATCAAACCAAAATAATACACAGCAAGGCCAAACTAATAAGTCTTCTCACCAGATATTGATGCTTCTTTCCTACGTGACACAAAAAGTAGGAGACAGATGGTTTTTTTTTGTTTTACTACATTCCTGTAATATTATTGTTGAAGTCCTAAATGATCAACTTTAAAGTGTTTGTGCACCGTGTACAGTAAGACAGGCATGGAGAACAGCACTGACTGGGAGGCTTTGAACAGATGACACACTCAGTTCAAATCAACATATAAGACTTTAAGAATGCACAAGCATCTACCTAAAATCTATTTATTTAATCTATCATCTTTGATATTTTTAGGTACAATTGTAATGTATTTTTTTTCATCTCCGTTAAATAAACAGGCAGCCTTAAAGTATGAAATATTGATATACAAAAACATAAATTTGTTTACTGTCACAGTGGCTGATAGTGCCACACAGGCCTCAGCGCGAGCTTGAAGCCATTACAATGTTTAAGTTGTTTAATGTGTAGGTGCTCACGATAAACAGATTTTGAATGAAAGCCGGGAACTTCGGTAGCACAAAAACTGTCAATTCTTTATGCACATATGGATCAGTCCCTCTTATTACCATGATTGCCCCTTAAGGTGTTTCCAAAGGCACCGTGTTAATGCCAGTCATAAACAAAAATATAAACAGTATCCTATTTACTTGGCGATAAGTTTGCTTTTAGTCTTTAATCAGAAAGCCTTATGTTGGCTAGTTAAGTATCGGGCTAACGTTTAAAGCTTTCACTTGAGTGAAGTCACATTACTGTTACTGCTAAGTAATGTTAGCTAATTTCACAGCCTTTCATACATCACCTCGCCATAACGGCTATAATAACGCTGCCATATTGTATCATACTCAGTGCATTTCAATCATCATAGCAAAACAATTATTTGAAAAAATTAGCATGTGTAATGTACACACACTGGAAAATTATGTACTAGGGCTTACGCAAAGTGCCCCCTGTGAAAAGGTGCAAATCCTTTTTGCAGACCTTTCAGGTGGATTTGTTCCTTGTGTTATCCATACTTTGTATTTGTTGTTTTTCAGCAAACACTTATTAAAACAGCAACCTCCAGGCATGTGGGCAAAGTCTACGCTGACTGTAGACGGTTACGTCTTTTCATTGGCCCGGAGTCTACGGTGAGCGTAGACACTGTAGACTCGGGCCAATAGGAGCGTCGGCTCCCACTGTAGACGACCAATCGTCTGCTCGACGGAAGTTGCGTCACCAAAACAACAACACGCAGCGGAACAGCGAAGAAGCCCGCTGTTTTTTATGGAAACTGGCATTTCTTTTATGTTTACGCTAATTTATCGACTCTGGATTTAGCGGAAATTACACGATAGCGCATTTAAGCCTTTTTCTTTGTGGTAAATGTTAGCCGCGCGCTAGCCGACATCTAATGTATTACGCCCATTTCTAGTCTTTTCAGTGGCTACAACTGATGTTGGCGACATTAGCAAGTCATGTTGTAAATCCAGATGCCCATGCACCTCGTCAGCAGGCCTGGTGAGAAGTATGGTCTTCACCAAACCTGCACACAGCAGCTGCTCAGCCTTCACTCACGCACAGAGGGTATCCACGCGCCTTCAAGTCAACACGATGCTTTCCGTGGCTCGTTACAAACGATCTGAGATATATGAAGTAGTACGTGTATTTAATATCATACTATGCAGATTTACCGCACTGCCATTTACTACACATTTACCCGTGTTTGGCTATTGTCAGTACATGCACAATGATATTGTTGATGGTAACATGTATGATTCCAGCCTACCTGATAGGCACTTTTGACTTTTTGTAGTTCAGCTCACTGATTGACTATCCTGCAGTGCTGTTTTCCTGTATTCCTGTTTCATCCACTTTAATAAAGTGTCCTGTGTTACAGTAACAGTGAGTTGTGGATTTACTTAACGAATGCCCAAGTTGGGCTTTAATCTGTCTTAGACATGTAGACACAACTATGTAGAAACACATAACAGACCTGAACCAAAGAAGCAATGTGTACAAGCAGGCAAAGACAAGTTTTGGAAGTATTTGTACAACACATGCCTCCGCAACAACTTCAGTGTTTCCTGGAATTGATTAGGAAACACTAACAGAGCTATTATCTGTTATGTGAGTCAAATTTCCCCAGATAGTCTTGGTTGACATCAGGTGAATGTGAAAGCCATGGTGTATGATCACGCCATTTTCATAATCAACTATTCAGTCTATTTGTCACAGGACAAACATAATCTCTCATAGCAAGTTTCTAATGATTTTACAACTCTTACCTTTGACAAGTGAACCCTAACATGGCAGCAAAGTGCAACAATGTCTCTCTGTGTAGGGATCAGGAGTTCAGGGCATGCCTTTAATTTCTTGCCTGTCTGTAAATGACAGTGTCATGGCATGAATAATCCTTCAGATTTTACCAGTTGAAAAGTAAAACAATTACATTGTCAGAAGAACCTAAAAGACTTTGCACATAATAATCACAGAAGAAAAGAAAGGAATTGATTTTCAATTGCTCTTAATTTCAGGGCACTTTCCAACCTGTTGGTTCAAAAGAGCCAAAAGAAAATCCTCATCGATGTTGGAGTAAAAACTAGATGCTTTTATTGGAATATACACTGATAATGCTTACTGTCCTGTCATTGTAAACCAGTCAAAATACATAAATAACACATTGTGATCATGCTGAAGACCACAGACAGCAGTCCAGGCGTCAGGCGGGATAAAGGAGCTGAAAACATCACCTGATAAAGAAAAATCAGACAACAGACTGAATGAATAAAAGAAGGCTTCTTCATTGCACATTTTTCACCAATCACAAGCCTCTTCTCTCACTCTAGACTTTTGACCAATCACCGATCAGGATGAATTGCACTACTGTACTGTCCATCCGACTGTTCGGCAGACAGACATGCTGAGGAGCAAGGCAAAATTTTGCTTTTAGACTTCGGGACTCATTTTATTTCTCCATCTGAAGAAAACTATTCAAGCAGATAGTTATTTGTGGTGAATGAAATACGGTTACAGTTTCAAGAGGTTTTAAGCACTACACGCGAAATCCAAGCACTCTTCAAAGATTTCAAATACCAGTATGCACCCCGATTAACGATGTACTTGTTGAATGAAAAAGAGTAGGGGTATAATTTTTTTCTCACATGTTAATAGGGGAAAGCGCGTACGCAGTCCCCACTACCATAAATTGTGCAGTTGAGATTCCCACATTTGAGGAATTCACAGAGGTCAGAATTGCCTTTGTGCAATGACAAAGCCTCGCTCTGGATGAACCACCTTTGTGATCATGGTATCATCCCTGCCAGGTAAGTATGAGTGGGAGACAGCCGGGCGAGGGGTGGGTTTCAGCCACATACGAGTCAGCCTGACGGTTTTACGGAAATAAGCAGCAACACAATGTTTAGTGGAACACGATCATAATTTAAAATCTAACTCGTTCACCAAATGATTAATGCTATTTTATTGACATGTAATAGTTAATTTGAAAGTTAAATAGGCTGAGATTTTCCCATAATGCTTTGCCGCAATGTATGGGTTCGACGTCGCAGCTTACTTCCGGTCAGCGAGCGTTTTATTTTTTTTTTAAGTTTTACAAATCATTATACAATGACAATGACTAGGGATTCATTTATGTAATATATTCGGCAAGCGTCCAAAATGATAAGACTAACGTGATAAGTGAGGCTTTCCTTTTTAACTGTGGTTTCATTCAGCCAAATTGACCTGGTGTCTATTAACAGGTGTTTCCCCAGCTTTGCTCACAAAAGATTAATAAAACTGGAGTAAAATGTTAAGAAAAAAATAAGTACACTGTAAAACAAGTCCATATGGGACAAAACATGCGTCGACATTCGTCTATTTTACGAATAAACTGCTCCAGCAATGTCATGCTAGCGTGGCTGTAAGAGTACTGTGAGTTTTGGCGCCATCTAGTGGACCACCGAACAGACCGACATGCTAACCCTGACCAGGGGCGGGAGCATGTGCAGTAGGCCAGCTGCTATGAGCCCAGTGAACACACGGCTATTTTGCATAAACGCACATATTGAATAAAAGTCATCTGGCGTTTAAACAAGAACTTGTTTGGTGAAGTTAAGCTATCAACGTGCACAGTTTTAGCTGCCATAAACGATCCCATACTCGCATACATTACAGTGTAAAGAAAACAGTATAAACGGCTACTCATTAGCAGAGGAGACCTACATTATCCGACACCTGGTGATGCACAAGCTTACCAGCCTGTTAACTTAATTAGTACCCTGAAAGAAAAGTTCAGTTACAGCAGGGGTTATTAATGATTTATTAATCATTGGCTTACCCATGGACTGGCGCGACACCACCGAGTTTAAGGCCTCAAAAGCGACATTTTCAACACTCATCTGAGGAAAGCTGAAGGTGCCATTGAAGATGACGACTGGACTGTTTTTATACAGCCCAACATACAGGGAAAACTCCATAAAATACACGACGTATTCCAGGATAAACAGACTTCTGAGTAAATAACATTTAGAGAACGATGTCTGTCTCAAACGCACGTTTAAGAAAGTCATTAATTGTCTAATATTTGTCGTTAATTGACCGTCTACTATTTGCTTATATCAGTAAAAGCCCGTGGAGCCTGTAAAAAGAAAGAAATGTCCTGTTTTGCAAGTATTTTTATGACATGTCATCTTGTGGCTTTATTTGTCCACGGCCAAAGAGGTATCCCAGGTATTTCACTTCTTGTGCTCAGGCACACATTTGGAGTCGAACCAGCCACAGTCACAGTGCTGCTCCACGTTTTGCTCTCTGATTGCTGGCTGCATGTTTAGCCAGGTGATTACCTGTTAAGCCTCTCTGACGGTGGGAGGTCGAGAGCAGATAGAGCAGAGTATACCGTGAAGCCATTCACAACACAAGAGGAACACCGCTAAAAGAGGACACGATCTCTTATTGCTCATACTAACTGGACACAGAGGTAAGGTAAGCAATGTGCAGTAGAAAAAACAAGATCAAGTACTAACAGTGATAGAAAACACTGTTTCTTTTTATCTTTAAGCATTCCTAAAACTGTTAATTTTCACATTTCCAAACAATAATAATGGATTGCATTCATATAGCGCATATTCACTAATATGTTTAATTGAAGTACATAGTGCACTTATTGTGGCATGTGTGTCTCTGTTTATCCACAGCATGTCCAAAGCAGGAGAGCGGACCCCTTCAACAACTTCCGCTGACTCAGCCTCAGCAGATGGGTAACTTGAGATCGTCTTTGTGTGTCTTCCTCAAAGTAGAATAAATTTGTCTAAAAGTATGCACGATTTCCACAACTCTGATGTGTGGCCGTGGTAACTTCATTCATTACCTCAGGAAAAAATGTTCGAATTTCTCAAGCAATAAATATGCTTATTCGTAAGATGATTTTTATAGCAGAGGTCTCTGGTGTCAAATGTGAGGAAGAATTGTGACTTTACATGTTTTAGAAAAGAAGGCGGCACTAAATCTCCCAAGGGAAAGGAGTCCCCATCAGGCTCAGTCTCCGAAACGCCCAAGAAGTCTTTGAAGAAGTCCAAGAAAGTCTCTGAGAGTAAGAAAAAAGTCTACATCTCCGTGCTCAACAGTATTTTTGGGGCGGTAAGTATTTTCACCCATTCTAATGTGCTGTACAGCTGTGACCTTTGACCTTTACATATTCAATCACAGTTTTAGCTCAATTTTATATCCCAGTATCAAGTTTTTCTTCACGCGCATTTGTTTAAAAAAAAAAATCATTATCCATTTAAACGCCATGACAACAGTCACAGGTGTCACATGTTACAATGTCAGGAGCCAGGCGGAGGTGAGACGGTGTGCTTACAGGTGTGCTCCTGATCTTTCTGGAGCTTTTTTCCACTAAGCCTGGTGTGTCTGACGTGTTAGTCGCCCGTTAGCACAAGCTTAGCGTCACAATTCATTAGGATGATCCAAAAGAAGAGCTCCGTCAGAACGAGACCTTTTGTTTTTTGATATGTTTATAAATGATAATTACACACAAGTTAGCAATCTTTGATGTCATGAGCATCACACTCATTTGCAAAAATGAAATGGTGTCGATTTTATTCTGTTGTGGAGTATTTGACTTTGTTTTTGCTGCTGTGACATGTCTGATTCGCGTGTGTGCAGGACAGAGAACTGGCTCAGGCTGAATTAGACGGTGAGTCTCACTCACACCTACATCAGCGTTACATTTATTACACTGAGGTGTCGGGCCTCAGAGGTGATCGCCTAAAAATCCTGTTTTGTGTTGTCAGTGGTGAATTATTAGAGTTTAAATGAACTGTTAATGTTAAAATGACTGCCTAAACCCAGCTTTTGTTTAGTGTTTTAATATTTTAAGCTTTTTTTTTCCAGTTCTTTTTTTTAATTTCATTTACTTTTTGTTTCTTTCCATCTTCATAAATCTATTGTATGTTCAAAAGTAGGGAGAAATGTTCCCAGACCACACCTTTTCATTACATACTGTAACTATTTTTCAACAGTTTTCCTTAAATTGTGTGAATTTGGGTGCTAAATGTTATCAGTAACTTTCATGTTCTCTTTGCAACCCCTATGATATTCCTCACAGAGCTGCACGAGGCCTTTAAGGAGTTTGACTACGACCAAGATGGCTACTTGAACTACAAGGACGTGGCTGAGTGCATGAGGACTATGGGATACATGCCCACTGAAATGGAGCTGCTGGAAATAGTGCAACAGATAAAGATGAGAAGTGAGTCCACTGAGAACATGTTTAATGAAATCGACCAGTCGATTTCAAATCTTTATTAAACAGTCAAGTAAAAAAAACAACAACTCCATATTTGGCCATGTTTTGGCCTTTATTGGTTCACTTAAGAGCCCCTTTCTTCTTCACAGTGGGCGGGTTAATGGACTTTGAAGACTTCATTGAACTGATGGGACCGAGGATGATGGGCGAGACGGCGGACATGCTGGGACTAAAGGAGCTCCAGTCGGCCTTCATGCAGGTCTGTCAGCTAACGATGACTCAATTACCGCAGTTATCGAATTAGAGCGAATGGACAGAAATCCCAAATAAATGTGCGCACACAGTATCATCGGATACGCACGTCATTTCAAGTACTTTGTTTTTCAGTTTGATGTAGACGGAGATGGAATAATCAACCTGGAGGAGTTGAAGGAAGCGCTGAAGACCCTGCTGGGGGAGAAGCTGAAGAAAGGAGAACTAGAGGAGATCTTAAAGGAGCTGGATATTAATGCAGATGGGAGCATTGATTTTGAAGGTGAGAAGACATCAGCATGTTCGGGCCATTAACTGATTCATTAGAAGTGTGTGTGTTTTTACACTTTTCAAACTTTTCATCCACATTCACCATTACACCAACAAACCCCTGCTCTTCTGTCAGATGCCACACACTCACTCAGTTTTCTGTTTTCTCTTCTTTCTCCTTTTGCTCAGAGTTTGTGATGATGCTCTCTATTCGCTAATCGTTCGACAGACCGACCAACCATGGACAGACTGCTTTGGTCCACAGCTGTATTCACAGTTAGGCTCACTTGTGTTTGTAACCTAGCTACAGACTTTTACTACATAAAGTGTGGCCTAGCCTTGCAATAATGCTGCATGTGACGAACTTCTGCATCACTCCCACATGTCATCAAATGCAGAATATGCCGAGTGTTATCATTTTGTAGATCCATGAACATTTTGTTGTGATATAGCATGTAAATAAGACTGCAGTGTTTTGCTATTTTAATAAAGAAATCAAACTCACTCATGCCTGTCACTGAAACGTCAGGACACATCACAACGAGCATCACGTCACAGCAGACTTCATTCCAAAAACATCTGTTTTATTGTTTCCAGGTCATTGTTAAACAAAATAGGAATGATAGTGATCATTATTATCCAGAGAATATAAGTTAAATATAAATAAGATCATGTCAGGTCGGCTAGCGTCAGAATTAGAATTGCACATTCAAATCATCAGAAAGAAAAGTTTCACATTTCAGAATCAAATCCCACATCAGGCCGGCATTTAGCGGTGGTACCGAACCCAATCATAAGCCCAATTTATCCTCCATTTAAAACTCTATAAATATATCACTACATTAAACTTAATCTGCGTATTAATATCGTAATTATTGTTCTTACTATAACGTCAAACTAAACCGTAGCTCAGGGAATCTGTAACATGCAGCACGAGTAATCTGCTGAGATTTACGTCTCAATGCCAGGCGAGAAACGGAAACACGGGCCAGAAAAATCCAATTCCCGAAAAAGCACAGAGATGGACGAGGCGCTGACGTCACAGGAGTTATAATCAGGAGTTTGTCATGCATTTTCTCTCGTATGTTAGACTTTTGAGATTCTAAAAATACACATTTCTCTTGTTTAGAGCTGGTCACAATGTAGCTTTGATGCATTATTTATCCTTCATTTTTTAATAAAACTAAGTTTTACACATCCACACTGTAAAACTCGTCTTCAAACCACAATAAATTCTGTGTTGCATTTCACAGGCAAATAAAAAATGCTCATCATTAATTTGATACTTTCCACTGAATACCAGTCACTTATATTTTGCACATGAAGTAATTTCAAAATAAAAGCTCCTGCTCTCCCTCGTACGACCTCCCGTCCATTTCTCCTACTTTCACTGGAATGTTTGCTCCACTTTTTGCACACTTCGTGACAATGAGCAGCACCATCCCAAAAGCAGATTTAGTAAACAGGTGCATGTACTGTACGTCTTCCTTGCGCGAGAGAACTTGCTCGGTTCAGTTTGTGTGGTGCTCACATTGGCAGGATTGAGGGTGTTCTGGCTTTCCCAGGATGACACACACTAAAACCGGTCATGGTACTTTAGGATGCTTTGGATTAAAGCCCATACCGAATATTCTGAATGCATGCTGTACCATTCTGACTGCTTTGCGAGGTTATACTGATTTAATTAACAGTTTATTTTTGTACTGTAGATCTGTTTGTATCAATTATGTACTTAGTCATCATGAATGGGCATGCTGTCCATTGGTCACACTGCAGTAACTCAAATCACATCACATCACAGCATCCTTCTGTGTGCAGCCTTTAACACTACAGCAGCTACGGTGCCTTCATTTCTTCACGTCGTCTTCGTTCCTCTACATGCTGCCAAACATCTCAGTGTCCCTTCTTACTTCTCAAACTCTGTTCATCTCTTTAGGAAACCCCTTTCTTCCTTTCTTTAATCCAACTAGATGGTAGGTATATAGATAAAGACAGATAAGCTTCTTCTATTTTTTCTATCCACGACACACTGCGCCTTCTTTGATCAACAGGATCTGACTAGTAAGACTTCTCAGTGGTCCTCTATTGTTTACAGCTCGTTGGTCAGCTCATCTGCAAACTCAGCCATGATGTCATGCACCCAGGTGTCCTTTTCTTCCTGGGAAGTGTCAACTAGGAAGACAGTCAGCTTCCTCTCCCAAGGGGTAGTGGCTTCCTGTACTGCCTCCAGCTGGGCCACCATAGGCTTCTTCTCCACGTGGTGCCGGAAAACAATGGAGGCCTCCTCGGACCACTGCCTTTGCTTCACTCCTGCGGAGAACCAGGAGCCAAGTCCAAATGAGAACCAGGCATAAATAAATAGGTATAAATAATAAGTAATAAATTAAACGGAGGTCTTGCAGATTGATGTAATTGTACAGCCCAGTTGACTGAGTGTCATGTGACGTGTACTCACCAGCCAGCTGAGCAGTGATTCCCTGAAACGGCAGCTGTCTGAACTCTTTGATCAGAGGCCTGAGCTGTGTGCAGCTGACCAGCTCGTGCTTACCATAGTCCAACTCATAAACAGACACCAAGCCGCTGTTCAGAACTCCCTTCACCAGCACACGATGCCAGCTAAAGAATCGATGGAGAGAAAGCACACGCACTTACAATTCAAGTTCTTAACAGCATGCGTTGTGAGATTTGTAGTTGTAAACTCACCTGTTTTCCACTTTAGCAGCATAAATCTGATTCTTCTCTACGTTTAGTGGTTTCTCCTCTGTTTTGTTGTAGTAGAGAATCATCTCTCCCATCAGCACTACCAGTCTGTACATGTCTCCCCATGGCTGTAGCACAAAGTGGCCGGGGTGGCACGCCAATGATACGTATACATCCATGTTGTTTCCTGAAAAAACAAGAGTCCAATGTGAAATAAGAACATTGAGGATTAGAGCATTCAAATGCAGTATATACTGTGTGGTGGGTGTTTAAACAAGACAAATAACAACAGTGTTTTCTTTAGACAATATACTCTTCCTTGGTACCTATAGTGGGCAGCTCTAATGGTGGTGGCAGCTGGAGAGAGGATGTGGGGGATGATGGTGTTTCTGTCGGGCTGCTGGGGGTGGTGGTGGTGGTGTTTCCACCGCCTCCACTGCCTTTGGGCCCTGACAGAGCCCTCCTGAGGTGAGGCTTGACTGGGACATTAGCTGATGTTGGGCTGCCATTGGTGGAGTTACTGGCACTGGAGGTCTTGGTGGATGAAGTAGGTGTGGAAATCCTGGCAGAGCTGAGAAAGTCATAAAACTAGAAATTCAGTTTAAATGAATTACAACTGAGAAAGGAGAAAAAATAGACATTAGCTGGAGGGCACAGAGTTAACAGGTGAAAAACCATCATCGAGAACCTGTGGCTGGTCAGGAAGACGTCTGGTTGCTGCTTTAACAGCTCGGACTGGGCCATCTGACGGTTGAGGCTGCGGTCCGGGTCATGGAAGTTCTTGTCTGTGAATAAGTGGACGTGAATGCAGCGCTTCTTTTCATCCACTTTGGCAACCTTGGTGAGTGTGGAGGGACACGAAGAAAAACATAGAGGAAAAAGCACAGAAAACTCATTTAACACATTTACGGCTGCGTTTAGTTTCTTCATAGTAGAATATTTTAGAACAGAATATATTAGAATACTTTTCACAGTTGTTTTGAGTTTCTAAATCAATCTAAATATATTGCTATATGTAAAAAAAAGGATAGTGTGAATGTTTGTAAGTCTATTTCTTATCATCGTCTCCACCTCTTCAGCTCAAAAGGCCAAAAAATACATTTATAAAGGGGACAAAGCCATTTACCTTCATACTACAGTCAGTGGTGTTCAACACTTTGTCTCGAAGCCACTGCACAGCATCTGGAGTCCAGGATCCAACACTGACAGCCAGGTCTGCTAGACAGCACTTCACAGCCTGAACACAGGTTGCATGCATCAGCTTATCTAACAATATGCCCACATTTCTACAGATACCGTCTAAATCCTAACTGTATAAATGACATATATGATCTTATTACTTATTTCTCTGGTCGGGTGTTCACTGTCTGCACATTAAAGACATAGACCCTGACCTGTGGTGGGATAGCCATAAGGTCACGGAGGAATGGGGGAGGAATCTCCCTCAGCTCAAACACCTCGACAGAAGCCTGCACGCCCACATCAATGAACAGGATGTCCAACACTCTGCTGCCATGAAGGTTGGTGATCTAAAGAGACAAGAAAGCGTCACGTTATTAAAAGTTATAGATAAACAGATAACTATACTTGGTACTGATTGCAACACAGGGATTAACAGGTTGTGACTGCTTATCAAAGGTTAACAAAAGGAAATAAATGGTCCTCTATTGAGCAACAGTCATTTTGTTCCTTGTTTAATAATTCACATTGTTTATTGCAGGAAACAGTTACCTCGACACGGGACCATTTTCCTTTGTAGCGAGCCAAACATCTTTTCCCACAAAAAGGTCGGGAGACCAGGAACTCTGATGTTACCTGGAAGAAAATTAATGGAATTAAAATCTTTAATAAAAAAACAAAAAAAACCCATAATTGTTACATTTGACTACAGTGTTACAATGTGACTTTGATCTAAAATGTTTCCTTATGTTTAATGTTTCATTCTGTGTATTTCTGACCTAAACTCATCTGATCCAATAAATCTTCCGTCTTAACACAACACGCTGGCAGCTCTGCTCTGTTTACCCAAACGCTGACGTAAAAATGACGCTACACGCTTTAAAGGCCGCTGAACTACAAAAGCATCCGCTGCACTGTGCTGCAAACAGACTAAGTGGCTTGGCCATGTCTTAACTCCAGATTAGCAACCTAATCGTAATCTGCCCACAACACTGCCTGAGAGAAAACACATGGCATTGTTACATTCACAAAAGTCTTTTTAAGATGACGTTGATGAGCTCCGATCTACTAATTCAAAGAGAATTAGAAGAAGAGATAAAAGGTTGGATTATTTTCCAGTTTGTACACAAGACGCATGTATGTATGACCCAGTGTGATCCAGTTATTTAATGGCAATACATGCATTTTTATATAAGCTCTAAGAAATGATGACATGTAAAGCCACAGAAAGAGAAGTGTGAGCTAGAAAATGAAAATCTCATTTGGAACAAGTCTCATTCAAGTCCTCAGAGCCTGAAATTAGCATGAAGTTTTCTGAAGGTAATCTACTCAAACATAGCCATGAAATCTTGGAGGTGTCTGCAGAAAACCGACTAATTCTGTTTCACCTGGGCCTACTGCTGGGCCAAGGCGACTGCGACTACACAATGTTCAGTTGAGTTGTTTTGACAACTGTTGTTTGCAGAGTAACGTTCAAGTGTAGCCATTTAACAGTGCACAAGGAGACACACTATACTGAAAATAGTAACATAAACAGCTACAGTGTGTAATAGATACTATTATATAATATACTTGAAATAAATGTAATTTAAATGAAATAATATTTTTGCATTTTCTACAACACGCTGTCTGTTCTTCTGCATATGCTCAGCTGTAATATTTGCATATCAATTAAAAATGACAAGATATCAGTCATGTTAGCTGTTTTAGCTTTTCTCTTACACTACGATAAGAAGATAGAACATATCAAGGCTACAAGATTATAATCAATCTGCACACTGATAAAAGTATCACAGTTCCAAAAAAGCTCTGAGACAGCACACGAAGCAGGCATTTACCTGTGAGTGGAAGTACGTCTCTATTTTCTCCAGCGTCTCATTCATTTTGGTAAGACCTCTGGAGGGAGGCTGACAGTAGATAGTCCCATCAGAACAAACGCTACTGATGGCCACATTCATATAAGCGCTGTTCACCTGAGGACATCCATAAAAACAATTTTGCTGTGTTACAAAACCACATGCATACCCACATGTATTCACGCACAATCATTTCGGTACCTGTAACGGACTCGCTAGCGACTTGTCGTGCAGAGCTTTCATGCAGGCAGCGTTGATGTTTATGTCATCATCCTGCGACGTGTCGTACAGGACAACCAGAGGGGTCTGCCCTCTCTCCAGGATCTCAGCCAAGAGAATCTTTCCACTCGCCATCGTCTCAAACTTCTTCAGCACCGCCGGGTCCTGACAAAATGTCTCAAGGCCTAGGCACACACAAAGACACAAAACATATATATTCTCAGGTACTAGAAACCTTTGGAGAAGCTCTTTTCCATAGAACGATCAGATCTGTGACTGGGCCCTGCAGCACTGAACATTTCTGACTGGTCGACTGTTTATTGGCTGCATTACCGACATCTACTTACACAACTTGAACAGTTATGTGCAAAATGACGTATTGGACTAATCTCCACAGCTTTTCGCTGTGCGTGGAGGCAACTTTGCTTAAAATCCCGGGAATAAAATCTCAGTCTTTTGTGCATATGAACCAACTAGGAAAGGAAAAAGAAAGTTTGACAGGAGTGGCAACAAATTTCTTTAAGTAATGTTCAGTTTTCTTCCAAATTACTTGTGTTTTTATGATTAAATGACGAGTACACCCACCTGCCAGTTTACACTTGGCTGCCTGGAAAGACAGTTTAAAGAACTTCTCATGCAGTTCAAACACTTTGTTTTTGCTGATCACCTCTGAGAAGCCATGATCCACATAATACACCTATAGAGCCAAAAAAGAAAAGATCAGAGGGAGAACTTATACGTCCTCAAATTAATCCTTCAGGTCATTTCCTGTGTTTGACCCCTCACCTTGACCTTGTCAGTCATGACCTCACAGACTTGTGCCCTCAGAATCTCCTCCTCTTCCTCCGCCCTGACTGCAACAAGCTGGCCCGAGGATAGGGATGATACAGGTGTTGGGCTGCTTTGGTCCAAACCATAAAACTCTCTCATTTCATCTTCCATGGACTCCTGAGCCTGGGAGTAACCCTCACCGATGTACCTGCAGCGGAGGAGAGACAGTCAGGGATTTATGCTCTCTGCCTTGTTACGACGCAATCGCACAACTTCTGTCTTACCTGAGTAAAACCCCGTTCGTGTTGGTCGCCTCCACCACCAGCACAGAGGGGTACTCCTCTTTGGGGATCTGTAGTGGAGGCACTGCCTGGTTACTGAGCCTCCTCCCCAGCTCCTTCCTCACCCTCAGCTCCTCCTCACTGGCTGAAGAGTTCCTCCTGTTGCAGTTCTCGTCCTCTCCTCCTCCACCTCCAGTACTGCTTCGCCTGTACAGGATGGCCCTCTTGGGGTTGTCAGGCATCGGGTAGTCGATGGTGCAGATGTCAGAGAGGAGATCGAGGCTGACCAGAACATGTCCTGGCAGTTTGGTCTTAAAGACACATAAGATATAATAATATTATCAGGTTCACCCGGCATGTACATGAAAGTATACTGAAGTATTACTGACTTTGTAGGTGTCCTGGAAGAGCTTGGGTAGCGCATGGGCCCACAGGCCACTGGAGTACTTCACTAACAGTTCCTCCAGCTTCTGCTTCAGGTCAGGGCTGAGGGTTGCAGGGGACGAGGGAGGGCTGGGTGAAGAGGAGGATGAAGGTGGAGACTGAGAAGACCGAGAGCCAGAGCGAGTCGGACGAGTGCTGGGGGCTCTCTGTTGGACAGAGGATTGGAAAGGTTTGTCTGCGGGCACGTTTGTGGTTGTAGCAGAGTTTGGGTGGGTGAGGATGGGCGAAGAGGAGGAGGAAGTGTTTGTCTGTTCCTTGGCAGGGTAGAGAAGCCGCTCTGATGGGTTGCTGCTGCAGGTTTTCTCTACCTGGAAGGACAAACGGAGCAGCCCTATTACAAAAGCATTTTGCATTGCACTACAGTGATGTTTTAGAATTATCTTTCTCTTTGCTTGGAAACAGAAACCCTTATTAAGCTACCAAAGCACGAATAATAATTACAGCATCATAAGCGACACATACTATGCAAATGTGCGTCCAGGTCTCCAGGTCTTTAATGGCCTCTGTGGGCAGGTCTTGTTTGTAAAGCTCTCTGTACATCTGAGGCAGTTTGGACACCCAGAAGCCATTACTGTACTTCGCCAAGATCTCTCTGATGTGACCTTGGACCAGTTGGGGGTTGTAGGGCTTTGCTTTCCCAGAACCAAAGCTCTCATTTAAGTTTGAGGGTGCTGGAAGATAAATAGAGAAAAACAGACAAGAAGGAAAAAAAGATCAGACACATGTATAAAGCCCACTACTGCTTCTAAAGTAATCATTTCCTTGGACCTAAACTATTAGATTGAATGACGTGACTTCACCTCTAAAAGTGAAACAGAAGCAAAAGAGAAAACAAAATAGGAGAGTGAAAAAAGCCCCATAACTTCTATTTTTGTGTGCTGACTCAAAGGAAATCCAAAATAAAGGAAAGAACGATATAAAACAAAAATTACTAATAATCAGAAACGAATTATCTTCTGCCGATTTGGAGGACAGGATACACAACATGTATTTTTAGTGTGCTGAAAAGAAGCCTGTCCTACTTACGAGCGGTCTGCTGGGAGTTTCTGGAAAGGTGAGCGTGCACCTCTTTCTGAAACCGTGATGGTAGGGTCATCCTCCTGAACACAAGAGAACAAACAAGAAGGATAATTAGCTTTTTGCAAGTTCTAAAAGGCAAAGAAAAAGAAAATACTGATGACAGGCCGTCTACCTGTTTCTTCCTTCTTTGTTTAGAACGTCTGACTCTTGGGCCATCCTTTGAGGCAAAGCACAATCAGAGCTTCAAAAAAACTCAGGTAACATTTCAAAGTCCAAACAGATAGCTTGCTAAAGTTCTCAGAATGATGACCTGTTAATCCTGAGATACTGCACAGCAGGAACTGCATTGCACTAGTTTCCCAATGCAGTGATCTGCTGAGTACCTCTATCTGTGCACTGAGTAGAATATCCATCTCTTTACTCTGCTGAAATCTTCACTGATCTTCCATCAATTTCATCTACCCCTCATCTTTATCATGTCTGAGGGTCAACTCAAATCACACAGCTCTGTTTAAACATTTCTCCAATCAGTCAGAACTCTTGCCTCACTCAGGTACATGTTAATGTAATCATGCAGTCAATAAACAGAGCAACAGCACCATTCGCTTCAGAGCCCCAAATGGCTGTAAGGACATTAGAATGTCTTACCTACACATAAAATCTGTATATTACAAAACACAATAACAGGAAATGTGCACTACACTGACCTCTTTCTTTATTTTTTGAGGCCTGTGGAGGTGGTGAAAACACACTGAAGGAATAAACAATTAAAAGTAAATTCAGGCTTTTTATTGAAGCGTCCTGAATAACTACAGATGTTATTTTTATGTAGCAACATTAACGTGGAGGTCTCCACCAGTGTTTTTTTATTGGCTGGGCAATAAAATGACTGAAAGCAGTACAACAGGTTCAGTCGTGCAGTGTGCAGACATAAAGGTGTCCAAGTGTTTGCCTGCCTCAGCACGTTGGCAAGAATGAAGAAGAGTAGTTTTTAATTTGAGACAAATATAGTCATTTTCTAAAGTTATGAGCTTTTATTGTACCTTTTATTGTAATCTAATGAACCGTCTTCAACTTAAGTAACGTTTTCCTTACTTCACTGGTTTTTCATCAAATGACATATAAATGATGTTTAAATGTAATTCAGTGTTGTACTGCGCCTGTCTTTTTACTGAATTTACAGCTTGCACATCCAGGCAGCCCATAGTGCTACTGCACACACTACGCACACACACAAATAAATGATGATGACTCTGGCTTGCACAGTGGAACATCTAGAGGGATACAGAGAGATGTGCTGATTCACTCTGTGCCGGTTTAGAAGAGTTAATCTACCACAGAATAGAACAGGGATTAAAACGGGCTCATGCTCCCCCTGCACTGGGCTCGTGTCCCCTGCCAATACACCAGGCGTCCCACCCTGTTGCCCCATTGTGCTACAGAGGGCCAGCAGCACCTTCAGTGATACAGATATAGAACTGATGTCAGTTGTTTTCACAGGACGGTGAACTAAATAGTGGGTGGATGGAAGTGGGAGAAACAGTCATTGAGCAGAAGTGATATTTGATTCATTGTTGATGAAATATGATGTAGCAAATGACAGCAGCAGCACGAGTACAAATGGAACAATGTTAGATACATTGATAAAAAAGAAGGAAGAACAAAGGTAGAAAGAATGAAGTGAGACAGAATACAGAGAGAGAACCAGAATAATGTGGAGAGCGTATCATCAGCCCAGTGCTGAATAAGCAGCAGCAGCAGGGAGATGGTTATCATCCAGAAACCAAGCAGAGTTCAACCAGACATCCATTCACGAGCAGACTCGTGAGTGCTCGTTTTGATTCAGCTCAGCTCACACAGGTGGAGAGAAGGCAGAAAGAGAGGGTAGCAATGAATTTTTACGTTGCCTATAACTTTATAAAAGCAAATAAAGACGACAACAAAATGAGCTCTTTTATATCTTCCATGACTGAAATATTTTAAAACAACTTTTCTGGCATGAGATCTGAATTTTCTGAGCACAGCTGCCTGTGGCTCATTACTCTACATGGGTTTCCAAAGGACTGTGGAAGTCTGCTTGATGACTGATGCATGTAAGTGTACAAAAACCCCTCCACAAATATGTGGAGGTGGGGTTGAAGGGTGTGAGCCTAACTAGATCTTTTCATAGTGAAACCCTAAAGAATTTTTCACTCTTTTGTCCAGTTCCAAAGACTGGATTTTGCTATTGAGGGCATTTTATATCATCTAATCAAATAAATAAACTTAACTGACAATCTGAAAAGTGAAACACCGCTCTTCTCAACCTTCCCGCTGGATCTACTCACTCTCATCCAAATCCAAATTGCTTTACTCACTTGTCTGGAGGTTGGTTTCCTTTCCTGTTGGATGTGTTCTGACTGGACATCTTGTTCGGATGCCCCCCAGTCTTGCCCTCTGATGGGCCATCCCTTAAGTCTCTTGCCTGTCTGAAGTCTCCATGTCCAGCCCCACGGCCAGGGCCTCCTCCTCTACCCCCACCTCGGCCACGGTGGTTCGGTTGCCTCAGAGAGTTTTGAGGTTTGGCTGTGGAGAGAGAGAAAGCAAACACGAAAAAAAAATAAAGTTATGGACTTGAAGTGAATACAAGTGCAAGAACACAAACACACACACAACCTAACTAAGCTAAACCTGATTCTAGGACATGGACAGTGTGCCTGAAATCCTTGCAGTTGTTGCGTTCTACTGTAAAAAGTCCACGTGGTCACAAAAAACAGGCATTTATGTCACCCAGGCCTGAAAGAAGCCTTCAGGCCTGCAGAGCTGATGTGCTTTTAAAATCTAAAAGGAGCAAGTCCAGGTGTTTCCACTTGCTTCCAGTCTTTATGTTCAGTTAAGATAACCGACACATGGCTGTAGTGCACCAGTTATTAAACTGATGCCTCATTTAGCTTGAAGCGATTACGGAAAACAAAGTTTATTCCTTTCAACTGGCACAGCTAAGGTGAAACACAAGTTCAACTGTATGCCGTATATGTTTAGTTTAAGACTGGAGGTACATGTAACAAAAAACGTCAGGATTAGTCTGATGTGAGTATAAATCCAGTAATTGTAATCCATTACAGTCCCTGTTTATCCAGCAGAAAGATGGAAAGTCAGAGTTACACCATTCACATTTGTCCTGACATCACATTTCTGCGCGATGACCTCACCAGTATACCTCCTGTGCATAACCCTTAGTCATTTACACTCCCACACTCTGTCCTTTTCATTTCTTCCTCACACTGACTCTTCTTTTATCTCCACTCTTTCTTCTCAATCTCTTTGCTTCTCTGCGAGATCCAGAACTTTCTCCTGCTTTCTTATTCACTCTGTTCTCACTGAATCGCCACAATTTCTATTGAGAGAAAAGAGCTCCTTCATCAGCCACTGACTTCAAAAGTCATCAGCAGGCAATTCCCGCATCTAAATCTATTCTGTGCACATCCTATTGGCCACTGGCACTCAGTCAATTAATAAATCAGCCAGTTAATAAATCACTGAACTATACACACAAACACACACACACACACACACACACACACACACACACACACACACACACACACACACACACACACACACACACACACACATTAGAGAAACCCAGCAGGCATAAGCATAAATCCACATGCAGATACAGTCAAGGACAAACACCCACAAACATACACACCAACACTAAGAGCAGACGCTGCATCACCTCACCGGCATGGACACACAGTCCCTGGTCTGTCTCTGCCTGAATAATAATAACCCAAGCGGGGAGGAGAGAAGGAGAGGGTGCATGTGCGTGGGGAAGAGAGAGCTTGATTTGTGAATCAGCGTCTCCTCGCTTGCAGCTGACTCTCAGCTGCTTCAGACCGTGTTAGCCTCAGATTTCAACATCCTCCTCTCCCTCCCTCTCTCTCTCCTTTTTTGACTCCTTCCTTCCTTGTCTCCTTACCATTTCACCATCCCTCCATCTTTCTTCTCCTCCAACCGTCTCACTGCCACTCTTTCTCTCTCCTCTACTCCTTTGTCTCCCTCTCTCTCTTTCTCCTCCCTGCACTACCACCTCCCACTTCCTCCTCTGGCTCTCAGAATATCCTGCAGCATCACAGTCTAGCAGAGGTGTGTGCACTGTAAATGTTTTAGTGCAAGTGTGTGTGTGTGAATGCAAAACGATAAATAAAAGTTCAGAAATGTTTGCGGACACGCAGTAAGGATGTATACGGGCTGAGATCTCGGTGCACCTGATGCTCGCGTGCAGCCCTGAATACTGTGGAGCTGCTTGTCTGAGTGTGTGAGATATCCTTAGTACCTAAAGGATGAGCAGGTCTCCACAGAAGGGCAGTTAAACAGGGCAGCTGTTCATCTACAAACTGTGAGGCTGCAGCACATAAAGCATTTGCATTTTGCATTGTCACAGCACTGAGATAGACACTGAACACCACTTCTGTTTCTATGCTGCTGCAGCAGCACTGCTGCACTGTAGCGCTAGAGGAGTCTGGAAAAGCTCCTTTTTGTTGTGTGAAAATGTGAAAGTTTGGGTACTACAAAACTGCTCCGTCATCGTCATCGGGCTTTTACACAGCAGATGGCTCCACTAAATGGCTCACTTACCAAATCGAGCTCTCAGTTTATCTCTGAAAAGTGTTTTTTCTTTGATTTTGAGGAAAACTGCAACATTAGGGTGGATATTCTACAACAATACAACAACGTCCAATCTCTAGGTTGTTTATGCTAACACATGTTCAGTTTTGTGATGTAATTCACTCAGTCTTCAATCGCTTTTTCTAGCCGAGCTCCACATATTCATGCTCCTGCAATGACTGCAAAACAATAAATACTTGGAGTTTTACTCTGAACTGAACCTGATGGAGAGTCAGAGGGAGGGAAAAATGCCAGTGCATATGAGGATACATCTTGTTTAACTTTTTACAGTGAGCAGAATAAAAACACGTCCCCCTGTCCTTTCTCAGCAGTGCGCACACAGAGAACAACATTCATGTTTCTTTCTTCCTTTTACTTCCCGTCAGTGAGCACGATTACAAGTCTCAGACTTGTTAAGTGTGTTCCATTAATGTCTGAATATAAGTATGTTAGAGTTATAGTTAAATTAACATGTGCAACAATTCCAGTCTCATGCTCTCTTCTTCAGACACTTTCAATCGAACGCAGCAATATAAACAGTTAAATTCCTCTTAGTGCCATTTGGCGAGCTGTGCCAATTAACTTTGAAATGTAATATGAACTATAAACTTTTTGAATTACTGACAACAGCAGACTTTGAGAGTTAATAAATATGTAAAATGTTTTCAGTCTGTGATGTGTTTTACAACATTATGAACCGCAAGTTCTAACTATGAATGATGGTCAGGTTCGAGTTGACCTTTTCAGGCAGCAGTGTGGCTGCTCTTCTCTATCAGCCCATCAGTTGTAAAGCCAGGTTGTGTGACAGCAGCCCTGGTGCATAGCTCTGGTTTAGTTTCACACACTGCCGAAAAACCCAGAGCGTCAGGCACATTTACGCATGTGTCACAGTAACGGTATCTACATTGCCCTAAATCAGCCTTACTGATAATTACCAAAATACTTTCGTTAATGGTTCATCTGCAAGTATACAGAAGCTCTTCAATCAAAATATTGTTAATGCTAAAAAATAATTATTGTAGTTATCCATGTATGTTCAAATTTGCCAATTAACAAAAAAGCTAAAAAAAAACAGTGAAATATATATTTTTTCTAAAGTTATCGCAGTTATTTACCTGCACACCTTAACTGAAGAATTAGTTTTAGTGGTTGAATGCTATGATTGATTAACGTCTGACTTCTCAGAAAAGTCCAGTCTGCCAGTTCAAATATGGGTATACAAACAGAAATTCAGTTCAGTGAATTCAGCAACTTTTACTTTTAAACAAGTTTTTTAACATTTTTGTGTTTTCTTGTTTTTATCACAGGTGGTTTATCAAATCTGTTGAGCACTGCAGATTTTATTTCTGTATGAAATGCATACATTTATCTCTGAATAAAGCCTGCGCTCCATCTGAGTCTCAATCCTCAGGACCCACAAAAAGTCCAAAGCAATTTCTAACATATCAGTTCAGCTGTATATCATTCACATATTTATTCTCCTGCAGCCTGCTGACTGTGAGCACACCCCTGACTCTTCTGATGTAGATACGTATGAAGATGGCAACTGACTGCAAGAGGATGCCTCGCCGCTTCCTGTGAAGTGCGCATTTCAGAGGGTAAAGAGATCGTGAGTTGACTGCACATGGTCCGAATAATTTGGGTCGTGCTGCGGTCTCCAGTTACTGTTTTCTATGTTGGCCCAGGGAGGTCAAATGCATCGGAACTTAAACATAACACCAGCAAAATAGAAAAACATAGCAGAACTTTGAATGAAAATATTTGCCAGTTTGTCTAAAATGGTCATGCATAAACAAAGATGTACTTGAAAGCTAATAATCTATTAACAAATCTATGCTTCTGTTTCTTTATCAAAGAGTCATACGATTGAAGGAAGAAAAACAGTAACCTTTGGATTTAAGGATTGTTTGGACCTTCTTTATCAGCAGCAGAGCAGTCAAAGTATTTGTGGAAGCTGGAGCTCAGACCTGCTCATCGAATGTCCACTCATTCTTCCAAAAAGAAGTTTCTGATTAGCTTTCCTGTTACCACGTCTGATGTTACTCGTTCTCTGACTTCATCCCACGACCTGGAGGCCCACCTCTAGGCAGAGTATAAGCAGCACCTAATCCTCTCCTTTTACTAACAAATGAGCTAATTAACTGATCAACACACATTCATTATGAATATGCTGACGTGGAAATCCCTGTACGGGTCCCAAATTTTTTATTTTTTTACATTTTTTTTACCATTGAGGACAAGCGGGGCAGCTGGTTTGACCCTCATCTGGGTGTTGACAAGGTGAGGTCGACCCGTCTTCTTGGATGTGCGCTGACGAGCCACCACCTTGGCTAGATGACCTGTCTCCTTGGCCCCTGAGGCAAAACAAACCACCTGGAAATAGAGAATGCAACAAGCATGCAGTCGTGCTCTAGTGTAATGTAAACATGGTTAAACCCTGCAGGCGTAATGCACATCACACAATGTAACAATCTACCGATGACGTGTTTAAAGAAAGAAAGCAGAAAAATATATATCATCCATCGCCGCTTATGTGAAGCACATCGGCACACACCTCTCCCGAGCGGCTGCGCTCCATGCGGACTAAAGATGGCATGCTGGCTAGAAGAGCATCCAGGTTGCTGTGTCCCATCTGCTTATGTGGTATGTGCTCCCCAGTCAGCTCCTTATACTCTGACTGCAGGTGTGACAATGACACTCCACCTTTGTTGGACTGCAGGATGCCCCGCAGCATTTTTTTTGCCACCTCCGCATCAGCCATCTGAAGAAAAAAACACAAAAACAAACCCAAAACGCAACTTTTTAAACACTTCACTTCTGAAATCTTTTATTCTGATAATGACGCAAACCCATACTAATGTCCACACAGGCTGGGTTTACGCTGTAGGTCAATGAAGGACTGGTTAGGCAAGTTTTCATGAAGTGTTGATCAGATTTCAAGAAACAAACAGTGTATTCAGATCAATCTAAATCTCTGTTGCAGACTAAAACTGCAACTGAATTCTGAAGTCATAGTATCAGTAGAGTATTTGCTTTTTCTTTTAGGCATAAAAACCATCCATGACCAAAGCAAGCAAATGTATATAAAAACCTGCTTTTGAAAAATACAGTAAATACAGCAAAGAGCTCCTCTTGTTTGTGTTTTTATTTTGAAAAAGGCTGTTACATTCCATCTCTGCACAAAAATGCTTTCGGTTTCCAAACTAAAGCGCCCTGCAGCGGAATTGAAACATACAGAGCTGCTCCCTTTCGAACTTTAGGCAAAAGTAAAACGAAAACTTTAGGTTTCAACAAGCATTTGGTATCAACTCTCGCTTCTGACCGACATGGAGACACACCCTGAAAGCAGAATTAGGGGTCTCACCGGACACACTGGAGTGTAAACAAGTGGAAATCCTCAACTTGCCCCTTAAAAAATTACAATGACTAAAATTTAGGAATACGCGAGATCGGGCACACTCGGAAAGCGTCAACTTTGCACTTTGGGAAACACACGATATCTGATCTTCTTTCGAAATTGGTCCCCGAAAAATCAGTTTTTCAAATTAAAGTATTTCTAAATATATTTATCCGTTCAGGTAGTACCGTGACGAAGAAGGTGGTGGAACTGGAGCAGGATGAAGTTAAAGTATCAGACTATTTCAGAATGAGATGGCTTTAGGCCACTTGTTGATATGGCCACTCTGAGCAGCGCAGACAGCAGACGGGAGAGGGATGAATGACGTAACGTGTCACACTTTAACTCCACACCCTCCATCGGGACAAAACTATTTGCTTTAACTTTTTCTGCCTTTATGAGTTTCATGAGCAAAAACTGTGCTTAAGTGGCTCTGAAAAAATACAATCACACCAACAGAGCATACCGGACCCGGTAAATAGCCCGCTTACGCGACCATACTGCGCGCAAAATCGAGTTAAATCCTCCTACCAAAGCCGGGACAGCGGCTACGTCGAGTTAGTTAAAAAGCGACGTGAAATTACCGGAACTACATAAATCTCGCCTTCATAATAAGACAACCGCGATACACCGGTTACCTTTCCCAAGGCAAATGACTAACAATAGCTTTAATTTTGAAAGTCGCTGCCGGAAAGAAGGTTTGCAAGCCCGATTGAAAACTTTTCAACCATCAAATCCGGGAGTAGCCACCCCAAAAAAACAAAACAAACAGCACCGGCCAAGCTTTATCAGGAGTTAAACTTTTTAAGCCCCACGAAAGTTATTCTAAAAGCTACCAGAACAGTCTACCTTGCTCTGCACAGACGAGGTGGTGAAGTCGGGACCTGGTCCAGTCGCTGTGGCGCTGTCACCGCCACGGGGGTTGGCTTCGTTCCCGGTGTGTGCCGGCCGGCAGGCACAGCCTCTCCTCCGCCACCTGATTGGTCGGCTGCGCATAGGCCTCTGGATAATTACACGTCAATACGCATCCAGGGACCCGATACATCCACACCAAAACGGTTGTGTGTGTGCGTGCGTAATACCGCATGAAGGGCCTTCGTGTTACTGTAACACAGATCTGTGTAATAAGTGATCAACCCAAAATAAAAAAAAATAATAATAACAAGAACAGAAGAGAGTTCTCTCCCCCGGCCAATTTAATGTATCCTTTCTTTTAATTTTAACTTATTACTAATATAGCACAATTAGACTAGTGTATTAATTGTCAAACCAAACTGTAAAACAATCTGACTACTTATTTGCCTCCCCTGTAAAATGTGATGATGTGGTTTTTAACCGCCACATTTTTTAATTGAAATCTCAGTAAACCAACAGCAAATCCCATTCTTGTATTGTACCGTGTTTTTTCGTAACCGCATAAACTGGGTGTTTTCATTGCAAACAGAATTTACCAGCCACGAGGGGCGCTATATATATAGGGGCGCTATTTCTCCCATTTCTTCTTCTTTTAGTCTGTCAGGTTGCCGGAAGTGACCTGTCAAAAACGGAAAAGCTCGCCGGATCCGTAAGCTATTTATCCAAAAACACCAGAGGATTATTATTTGCATGAATACATCAAAAGGCTTAATTTAAAGACAGGAATCTGCATATATCAGGTGAGTTGCATTACAAAATACACCTGTGTCATGTTAGCTGTTTAACAGCGCCTTTCTCTCGGACTTTAGCCTGTTGCTAATGTTTCAAACCGTTTTGGCTAGTCAGAGTATAGGGCTTTGTAAAGCTGTTCTAAATAATTTGTTACGACGTGGTACATAGATAGCATTTAAAAGTGGTTTGGTGTAAAGAGTCAACATTAAAGTAGAATTAGCATAATTGTGTGTCGGGACATTTGTCCCCATTGAGTCATTGAGTACTTTGTCATTATTGTTTTGGCTCAAGCCTTTGACTTTCTTTGGATGCATTTACTTTTTGCAAGTGCGTATCTGACTTGTTGCTTCTTAGTTTAAATAAACCTGTAAAGTAGCTTATTTAGTATTCGACCCTCTGAGCAACAGTTCGACCGGAAGTAATCGTTAGCCTGTGTGTGTCACCTGTGACCCACCCCAATCTTTAACTTGTTTATTGTTAGCATGTACTAGTCTTGCAAATACCATGGGTTGATATTATGTGAAATGAATGGGAATAATGGCTAAAAGTAATAAAACAGACCTTTTTGTGTGTTTTCATACGTCTCACTTGAATGTCATGTACATTTAGCTGCAGTAAATCAGATTAATGAAGAGTTGATCTCATAGCTGTTTGAATGGGTCCTTAAAGTAACCAACATCCAAGTCTCAGCTGGTTAAATATTACCCTCCATCTCTCAGTTCAAATCAGCTGTGACGTTTTGTGATCCCTCCCTGTAATCGCACTCTTGTGTTATCCTCCCCTCTCTGAAAAAGAGGAGAGCATGGGGAAGTAGAGAAAAAGTTGAGTCTTCTTTCGGCTGCAGTGAAACCGTATTAACCTTTAATTATGGCTTTGAACAGACGTCACTCTTACACTCCCAGGGTGAGTAACATGAGTACTTAACAGCAAATAATGCTGAAATTAATACGACAGTGATAATTTTTGATTAACCAATTTGAAAAGTAACAGTGAATTATTGCACTATAATGCTAAGGAGTAAGGATTTGAGAGACTCACCATAATGTCGATGTGCGATCCATCCACATCTATTGGCTTCATCAGAGTTGATATGTATTTTTAGTAATTTATAAAAAAGTATAGACAGACCTGTCGATGAGAATAACATTATTGTCTTAATATTTACCACATAAGTAGATTTTTAAAAGGTCTGTCTGTCTAAAACCAATGAATCGGTAGGTGAATTATTTTCATTCGCCGTCTTGTTTTAGTGAGTATAATCCTCTGTCCCAGAAATATTAAACCTCTTCTGATTTATCCTGCCCTGTGGTTCAAACTAAGATAGCATGGATTCACATGCTTGTACATCTCTATAAAAGGATTAGACTCTTACCACAGTCCCAGTTTGTCTTCAATGTGTGCCTTTGTCTGAGCAAGGCAGAGATACTTGCTTGTTTATTGTAGTCCGCACCATATGACTGGCTGCAAGTATGCTTCTTTGCTGTGCAGCCTCAGGGCTGTTTTGTCATTGAATATTTTCGATTCCTAAGACTTGATGTTAAAGGCTAAAGCGAGGAGAATGATGGTACTTTGGAATTCTTAAATATAAACAATAAATTCTCTAGTGTTTCATAACTTTGGCTTCCTTATTTATTGTCTCTTTCCTTCCCCCCATTGTACTCCTTATTTATTATTGTTTATCCACCCTTTCACCTCTTTCTCTTTACCTGTATCTTCAGCTGACCAGCCCACTGATCAGCAGAATGAGCAGCACAGGAACAGTGGAGAGTAGTAAACCTCCAAAGGTGGGTCCTTTTTCTATGCAGACATAACAAAGGAAGGAATAACATGGCTTATAACTCAAAGAATTTTTATCCACTTTTTGTCTCCCAGATTGGCTCTATAGTCGAGGTGACAGGAAAGGGTCAGCGCGGCACTGTTGCCTACATTGGCGCTACCCTCTTTGCTTCTGGGAAATGGGTGGGTGTCATACTGGATGAGCCGAAAGGCAAGAACGATGGCACCGTGCAGGGCAAACGCTACTTCACCTGTGAGGAAAATCACGGCATATTCGTCAGGCAGTCCCAGGTTAGTGGGCACAAGAGGAACTGATGATGGTGTTATGGCATCAGCACTGAACTGTAAAGATCCAAACAGGCAGATGACATAATAAATGTACAAATGTGGCAGACTGACATCTTTTATTCTCAACTTTTCTTCTGTTTTCTGTCCGTATTTGTTCATTATTCAAAATCAAGCTTTGTAATTTGTTTGTGTTTTTTCGAATGTTGTCCTGATTACACACTTTTGTTCCATTGTACAGATCCAGGTGGTAGAAGATGGCTCCAGTGCCACCTCACCAGATACCCCTGAGTCTGGAACAGCAAAGACACTTAAGCAAAAAGGTGAGCAAGGACCACAACTGATACTCAAGTTTCTAAAATATAATGCAAAGTATTGATAACAAGAGTGTGCAATAAATTATTTAATTATTTTTTTCTAGACATCCCTGAAACTCCCAAAACAAGCAAACAGGTAGGCAAACACATTTTTGATCTCACTTTTTTAAATTTGTCAATTAAGTAAAAATGCGACAAGTCGGTTACTTGGTTTTTAATATTGGTGCATGTACTTTGGATTAAACAAACATCCAAATAACCCCTAAATTTAAAATTTTAATTGTGAGAGTTGTTATTAAAATGTGATCAGTTTGACCCCACTAGTTGTGACATTCGTTGCAGACCAGCCGTTTGTTGTTGTTTTTTAGTTTTGGTTTTTTTCCTCCTTTATGATGCCATGTTGTTTGTTTCGGCTCTCAGCTGCTGGGCTGAATTCTCATGTTTTGTTTTTCTGGATACCTCTTTCAGCAACCAGCGAGCATTAAAAAGGTAGAGCTATATTTAAATTCAGCACGTTTGCTTGGTCTGCGTTATACTCGTGCTAATGCAGCAGTTCATCTTTTTGCACTTAAGCTCTTTATCTGTTGACATTTGCATGGGTCATAAAGACATAACTTGTGATAGGTGCCATTTTCAGTGCATTCTCTTTTGGTTTCCCCACTTTACTTTCATTAAGCTTTTTTTTTTTTTTTTTATTCTGGTGAAGGCATTTCGTGTACATGCGTAGACGACAACACGGTGACAGTTTCAGGTTCTCCTGATGCTGTTCATGTCAGTTCTCTTTGTGTCATAATTCAATGAATTCTTTTTTTTCAGTTTTACATTGTTGCATGATCTCAGTTTTTTCGTGTCCCTGTGATCTCTCAAGATTAACTTTGCTCTTGATGATTTTAAATGGTGCATGCAGCTACACTATGTGGACAAAAGTACTGGGCCACCTACACATTACACCGACAGCAGCTGCTCGACCATGGAAACTGTGGAAACCCAGTTTGATGTTGATGCCAGAGAAAGTTTGGAACCTTGCAGTTTTAGAGTCGGTAGATAGTTTGTGGCTTTTATGCACTGTGTGTCTCAGCACTTGGCTCGCCTGCTCCTTAACTTTGGTGGTGTGCCAAGCTATGACTGAGTTGCTGAAGTTAATTTCAGAACATTTCCAGTTTTTGCAGATTTTCGAGGGAAGAAATTTCACAGACTGACTTGTTGCAGTGGTGGCACCCTGTTACAGTATACGCTAAAATTCAGCAAGTGCTTTAGAACGACCCATTCCTTCATAAATGCTTGTAAAGGCAGGCTGCATGGCTGGGGACTTGAGTTAATACACCTGAATTCAAAGATTCATGGCCCAGTGCTTTTGACCATATGCTGTATTAAAGTAATGATCTGTGAATACAAAACTAACAGCAAATGCTTCTTACGTGCTTCTAATCTCTTATCTTGCCTTACCACTGGATGTGTGTATATCTGTGTGCGTGTGTGTGTGTGTGTGTGCGTGTGTGCGTGCACGCATCTCCTCCAGTCCTCTGCCCGCCGCTCGGCAAAGGTGAGCTCGCCTACAGCAGAGTGGAGAGGACAAATGGAATGCAAATACATGAGTTAATTCTGAAAAGTTTGATTATTTTAATGTTTGAACAGTAGACTCTGGGACCATAAGAAGCAGATTTCTCCTTATGAAATACTTAACATTGAAAGAATTGTATGAGTAATAGTTACTTGAGGTGTGTGATCTTTCGTTGACTCAGGAGGGGCAGACTAAAAACAGGATGTTAATATCATTAACCTGGTTGTGTATGATAACATTAAGGGGTAGTACTAAAAGCTTTCGTTATTCATCTTCAGTCTAACCTGCATTTAGTTTAAGTAACTGCTCTGACACAGTTTCTACGATCACACCGTGGCAGTGGAAAACACCACGTCTCACATCAGCTACCTCCCTCCCCTCCCTACTGGTCCGTCCCTCCAGCCGCTCCAGCCTGTCGCTCAGGGTACGCTCCGTCGTGTCATAGAGCTTCAGCTGACACCTCACAGGGAGCGGGGTGAAGCACATTACTGACATTATGGCACAGGTGTATACTTGCAGGGTGGTGTCTCATGTAAGGGACACTGGGAGGTGATTATATTTGGTAATCATTGTATCACATTCATTTCACAGATGAATCTTCCAACGTCCACTGGGTTTATTGAAGGTTCTTGTTCACTGTGGTCCAAACTCCTGTTTTGATAGTTGGATTGTTTGCCGATGCTTTACAGCACACCTCTTCTTCTGTTTTTGCCTGTTTTATTTTTAAACTTCTCCCGCTCGTCACAGTCCGTTCATAATCTGCTTTCGTCAACAGGCGTCTCGTGAGAGTCTCGCATCCTCTCTGTCTGGTGATGTCAGTGAGGCGGGCCTGTCCTCCCAGCAGGGTGCTCTGGGCGCCCCTGTGATACCTCAGCCCAGTGGGTCACCTGCAGCAGCAGCAGCTGCTTCTGTTCCAGCTACTCCGAGCAAGGTAGGCCATTAACCTAAAGAAGAGGCTCTTCTTAGAGAAAGGAAAGAACTTTACTGAGGTTCATGTTCAATCCTCCTGTCAGCTCATCTCATCTCCATTTTTAATTTTTTAAATTTTATTTCTTATTTATGATTAAATTGATTTTTGTTATATTTCATCCATCTTATTATAACCAGGTGGAACCTGCCATATCCAAGCAGGTAGAGTTTCTTAATGGCTACATGCATGCTGATGATGCCTGGCATGTGTTTACTAACAACATCGGGGGGAAAACTTATCCTCAGCAGACCTTCTCGATACTTATCCATGGTTTTCAAATGTCCTCATGGGGAATTTTCTGGGGATGACGCATGGTTTACTTTGAGGCACTTAAAGAAACATCCTTACATCACTGTCTCTACGGGAAATGGTTGAACTGTAGGAATCTCTCTCTTTCTCCCTCCCTTTCCCTTCAATAAAATAAAATGAAAAATTCTTTGCAAAGGAATTTGGAGTAACATCGTATATGTTATACATCATGCGTCTGGGATTTTAGTGGTGGGACTTGATTAATGTTTTGCTTTTTTCGGTCCCCTTTTCAAAAGTAGAGTCTAGGGAAGTAGATGAGGTTCAGTTAATGGATTAATTTTGTTGGTCCCGTCTTGCCTCTAATCATGTCATAGGAGGAGGAATCACTGCGAGCTCAAGTCAAGGACCTGGAGGAGAAACTGGAGACTTTGAAGATGAAGCGAACAGAAGACAAAGCCAAGCTTAAGGAACTGGAGAAACACAAGATCCAGTTGGAGCAGCTTCAGGAGTGGAAGAACAAGATGCAGGAGCAGCAGGCCGAGCTGCAGAAACAACTCAAAGAGGCCAAGAAGGTAGACTGGAATGGATGAACTTAAATAGTCATCGGTGCTACAGTGTGATGTCTTTTTTTCTCAAGGTTTTGGGAATGAAAGAACAACCTCTCAACTCATCAGGCTTGCCAGTTTAATGCTTTATTTATACCTTCTTACTTCACAGGAAGCCAGGGAGGCACAGGAGGCCAAGGAGCGCTACATGGAGGAGATGTCTGACACGGCAGATGCCATAGAGATGGCCACGCTGGACAAAGAGATGGCAGAAGAGAGAGCAGAATCGCTCCAGGTTGAGGTGGATAGCCTGAAAGAGAAAGTGGAGGAGCTGTCAATGGACCTGGAGATCCTTAGGCATGAGATTTCAGAGAAAGGTGCGTTTGGGGAAAAAAAAAGCAGCATGTTTATAATAACCACTGCTATTCAAGTCATCCACAAGGTCTTCTTATGTATTCTGTATCCATCTCATTTCTGCTCACTTCTCATCAAGTGCTGTCCTTTCTGTGCACTGTTTCCTGCTGCAGGCTCAGATGGAGCTGCCTCCAGTTACCAGGTCAAGCAGCTGGAGGAGCAGAACAGCAGACTCAAGGAGGCGCTGGTCAGGTCAGTAGCAAATACCTTTTTAAATGAAGGTATTTGCCTGCTCTTTGTTACACTGCGTACAGATAAATTAAAAAAAAAAGAAATCACATTAACCTGTCTTAACTCGTAAAAAAGCAGTAAGAGAAGACAAGTCCTAAAAAAACAAATAAAATCCTTCTTTCTGGTTCCTCCTCAGGATGAGAGATCTGTCTGCTTCGGAGAAACAGGAACACGTGAAGCTTCAGAAGCAGACGGAGAAGAAGAACGTGGAGCTGGAGACTCTGAGGACTCAGAAAGAAAAACTGCAGGAAGAGGTCAAGCAGGCAGAGGCCACAATCGATGAACTGAAGGAACAGGTAAAGGATGTATACATAAATACAGAAAGGCAATGGTTTATTTAGGTTCACAGTAGCTCATAATACATGGTAAAAAATATTTATTGAGACTAGTCATTGACAGCAAAGATGCATGTCCTTAATCTGAAAAATTGTGAGAGAAATTGTGAGACTTATTTGTGGAAACTAAAGACGTGTGTGTGTGTGTGTGTGTGTGTGTGTGTGTGTGTGTGTACACCAGGTGGATGCTGCTCTGGGCTCAGAGGAGATGGTGGAGACCCTGACGGAGAGGAACCTCGACCTTGAGGAGAAAGTCAGAGAGCTGAGAGAAACCGTGACTGATCTGGTCAGTGCTGATGTATTTATAATAGATCTAATAGAATACAACTGACACTCCTTAAATCTCCAACATGACACATCCAGGACAAAGGTGTGAGGAAAAGGTTTGAATGAGATATTTATAGCAGACCTACCACTTTTTTTTTTTCTTTTTCTTTTTGCATTAACAGGAAGCCATCAATGAGATGAATGATGAGCTCCAGGAGAATGCCAGAGAAACAGAGATGGAGCTGAGGGAACAGCTCGATCTGAGTGGGGCAAAGGTCAGAGAGGCAGACAAAAGGGTGGAAGCTGCCCAGGAGACTGTAGCTGATTACCAGCAGACCATCAACAAATACAGAGAACTCACTGGCTCACTTCAGGTAGGTGGATGGAGGGGTAATTCTGCAGGCCTGCAGTTCTATTGTCCTGATGCTGTAAAAGGTTTGTTTTGTGCATTAGGAGGCCAACAGGGAGCTGATCAGTCAGCAGAATGCAAATGCAGAACAAGTTCAGCAGCCACCTGCTGAGCTGTTTGACTTTAAGATCAAGTTTGCAGAGACCAAGGCTTACGCCAAGGTAAGAGAGCTCCATGGTGACATACAACCTCGGTGCCAGTGCTGTTGGTTTTCTTTATTTAAACAACTAACCTCACTCTTTGTCTCCAGGCCATTGAGATGGAGCTGAGGAAAATGGAAGTAGCTCAGTCGAACAGACAGGTGTCCCTCCTCACCTCCTTCATGCCTGACTCCTTCCTTCGCCATGGTGGGGACCATGACTGCATTCTGGTTCTCCTGCTTATTCCCAGGCTCATCTGCAAGGTATGAGGCAGACACATGACAGGTTTGAATTCTTGTGCTCGATTTTAGAATTACCTGGTTGTAGTACGTTTTTCAAAGAGCTTTCCCAAATCCTTACTCGGCTGTGTCTGTATGTGGTCGATATCTCCTCGTCCGAAGGCTGAACTCATCAGTAAACAGGCACAGGAGAAGTTTGACTTGAACGGGAACCCGGTGCAGGGAACAGGGCTGAGAGGTCCTCCGGGAGAACAGCGCAGTTTCGCTTCAGGACTGGTTTACTCCCTCAGCCTGCTGCAGGCCACCCTGCATAAATATGAACAGTAAATATCGCAGCTTTACCAATAAAGATGCAGGAATAAAATAGGTGAACATACCTTCATCACTGGGTCGATGTGTTTTACTCTTTTCCTTTTTCCCTGCACTCGTTTAGGGCTCTGAACACCTGCAGCGTGGACGTTTTTAAGCGCATGGGAACCCTTTACTCTGAAATGAGTTTCCATGAACGCTCTCTGGATTATTTCATAGACCTGCTTCATAAAGATCAGCTGGATGAGACCGTTCAGGTGGAACCTCTCACTAAGGCCATCAAGTACTATCAGGTAACGCAGGGATGTGTTTTACATTAAAACGTCACAACTGGAAATTTCAGTTGTCGTATAAACTGTGTAACTGTAGATGTCAGTGAGTTTATAACATGTTCATTATATCAAGTATCTGTTATATTGTCTTCCAGCAACTGTATAGTGTCCATCTGGCAGATCACACTGAAGACTGCACAGTGCAGCTGGCTGATCACATTAAGGTACATCAAGCATGTTTAGCAAAGTTAAAAAGATTTATACGGTTTCACTTGTAATGCAGGGCTATAAACCAGAAATAACACTATTATAAAAAATGTTTTTTTAATATGTCCAAAATGTATAAATCTGTAAGGAAAAAGAAGTGTCGGGTTTTCCTTTTAAATGACACATGCCGCCTTTTCACCTCCAGTTTACTCAGAGTGCCTTGGACTGTATGGTAGTGGAGGTAGCTCGTCTGCGCGCCTTCCTGTCATCAGGACAGGAGAGCTCTGGTTTAGCAGTTCTTCTGAAGGACCTGGACACCTCGTGTTCTGATATCAGACAGTTTTGTAAGAAGATCCGCCGTCGCATGCCCGGAACAGATGTAGCTGGAGTCCCCGCTGCTCTCAGTTTTGGACCAGAGGTATGGAAACATGGCAACTAACGCACCATTGCTGATTGGGATCTGTATAATTACAGCTGTACGCCTGACATGTCTCTCCTCATATGGCAGGTTTCAGAGACGCTGACCGAGTGCAGGCGTCAGTTGACTCGTGTGGTTGCGGTACTTCAAGAGGTAGCTGCAGCTGGAGCTCAGATGGTTCCTTCGCTGGGAGAACAGGAAGGTCTCAATGCTCTTAAACTGGAGGATATTGCCTGCAAGGTTGTGGAGCAGGTACTTTCACATTTAACAGCTGCTCAGTCCTCTTTAAAAGGCAAAACCTCCTCTTTTTTGGGGGGGGGAAATGTAAGGACTTATAGTTCTAGTTAATTGGCACGCTTAGCACATCAGATGTTTGATCTTGTGTTCTGAGCATTTTGCACAACATAGGTTGTGTATTAAGCACTGTTGATTTAATCTCTTGCTATTATCACCATCTGCTTTCTGTTCTCTAAGGTATATGGCTCCCATGGTGTAAATGGCCCAGAGTTACTGCGGCAGTCTTGCAGCTCTGTCATCACCACCATGAACAAGATGGCTACAGCCATGCAGGAAGGAGAGTATGATGCTGAAAAACCACAGGGAAAGGTATTTGTGTGGTTGAACAGTTTCACAGTACTCATTTCACATGAAGTCCCCAGTTTGGAACTTTTCAGACTAATTCTCACTTCACCAATTAGACTCTTCCAGTGGAAATGAGAGCAGCCACAGTCAGGGCAGAAATGACTGACGCCGAAGGTCTGGGAGTCAAACTAGAAGACAGAGAAACGGTCATCAAGGAGCTCAAGAAGTCTCTCAAGATTAAGGTAACATGCTGAAGAAAGGTTGTGCAAAAGGACCTGCCACTTCGAAGTGAAAGGGACTGGAAAGATGAAAACTGGACCGACAGGTATAACAAGCATGGCACTGTATCTCCTTTTTATCTCAGGGTGAGGAGCTGAGTGAGGCCCATGTCCGCCTCAGCCTCTTGGAGAAGAAGCTGGACACCTCCACCAAAGATGCTGATGAACGTGTGGAGAAGATTCAGACCAAACTGGATGAGAACCTTGCCCTGTTGAAGAAGAAAGAAAAGTAGGATTAATAAACAATGAAATTTTCCTCTCCATTTTCTTTATTATGGCGGTGTTTTCCTCATTTGACCCTCCCCGTTACTCTTCTCCAGGGAGTTTGAGGAGACAATGGATGCTCTGCAGGCTGATATTGACCAGCTGGAGGCTGAGAAGGCAGAGCTGAAACAACGACTCAGTAACCAGTCAAAGATGACCATTGAAGGCCTGAGAGGTCCACCTGCCTCAGGAATTGCCTCCATCGTTCAGGGATCAGCAGGAGGTGAAGTTCCCACTTCTTATTTATGCTCATTTCTTCTCAGCAGCTGAATTGATGGTGTTTTATATTTGATGGTGGTTTATATTAATGTCACATGTAATTGTTCTATCCAGAGAAAAGCAATTGCAATTAACTGGATTTTATAAGAAGTCTTGCAAAAATTGAGTATGTTCTATTACAGTGAAACTTTTCCTACCAGACTTTAGTCAGATTTTAACTAAATGAAAGTGAGGCGAATCGGCACCATCTAAGGAGAACCACAAGGTGTCGTTGTTTCCACAATCATTTTATTTTTCCCCATCAGGTCTGCCTCCCTCTATGGGAGGGCCAATGCAGGTGGTGGACTCTCCTCTCCTCAGGCAGCAGATTGAGGCCCAGAGGCTGGGTATTAAACACCTTCAGAATGAAAACAACAGACTCAAGGTATGCTAGATTCAAGCGTGTGTATGTGTGTGAATTTACAGAAGCCGTCTCGATTTCATCATTTTTTTTGTATATTTGTCACGCTTAAATGTTTCAGATCATCAAGTAAATGGTAATAAAAGACAAAAATGACCAGAGTATAAACAAAATGTTTTTAAATTACATTTTTTATGTTTTTAAAAAAAAAACAAAAAAAACAACCCAATTTCTTTGTCTAATATTACCTTGTTTGATAATCTGAAACATTTTTAACAAATATGCAAAAAAAGGAATTAAAAAAAATAGGGCAGATACTTTTTATGACTGTGTGTGTGTATTTATATCAAAACAAAACTATAATAATAAACTACATAAACTTACAGGCAGAGAAAATGAGAGCCCAGCTAGCCTCCCTGCCGCCGCTCCGCCCTCCTAAACTCCCACAAGTGTCTAAAGAAAGCTCCATGCCTCCAGAGGGACTAAACACAGGGATATACAGAAGGACTGACCAGCTGCTGGCAACCTTGCTCAAGCTGAGTGCCGAGGTTAAAGTGGTGGACATCACTGGAAAGACGGCAGGTATGTGGACACAGAGGTTTTAAGTATTTTCATATTCTGAAGAAGGCTTTTGTGAGTTTGCTAAATGCATTGAGCAATTATTTTATAACTCCTCCATTTCTTACAGTTAGTGCAAGCGCTCAGCTCCTGGAGCAGACAGCTCGTCTGCAGAACCTCAGTGATGCTCTGGATAAACTCAAGGTGCCGCTTCAAAAAATAGTTTCTATTACACAATCCTTATGTTGTCTTGTTATCTGACAGCAGTGCAAAAACAAGCAGTCTGACCAAGTCTCCTGTTTCAGGGTGAGGTAGCCGAACATGTGGTCTCATATCAGCCTGGAGCAAAGGCTTCTTCTGACTTTGCCACATTCCCAGTCACCTCTTTTACTAAGGTATTACTATAGTAGTATAAAAGAATATAAATGATTCATGTTATACAGCAGTGGAAAATATATATCATGTGCATATTTTTTGTTTCCTAGGCCAAGGAAGAGAAGCAGGGAGACACTGTATTCATTGGCCGTGTTGCGATTCCATGCACCCGTGGACAGGAACAAGTCCACCGTCTCGTCCTATCAAAGCAGCAGTTGCAGCAAGTGCACAGTCTCCTCATGGTTTAGAGCAGTAGGATTACACAGCAGAGTACCTTCTTATTCCAGCTAACACTTCAGCATTCCTCCTATTTGTCGTTTTCACTTTTCTCAGGAAACTGTTTCCACTTATAGCACTAATATTATCGACCCAGAGAAGTGTCTTTATAAAAGTGATTGTTTTTCTGGATTTCAAGAGTCCCGAATGTCACTAAGGTGTCATGATTTCATTATTGAAGAAGTTTCTGTACCAATGTTCACTCTGTGCAAATGGGAAGGACTACAACACAATTTTTACTGCATTTGCAATGACTGATAGTTTGTTCCTTTGTATGTTTTGTATTTGTGCAAGTCAGACAATAAAAGATAGCAGCCCAATTCTGAGCAAGAAATACTCAAATGTATGTTTACGTTTATACTTGTAAGCTGATATTACAGTGTAAACTTTCACTAATATGATAAAGTGCCAGCTGACAGTTTGTCTGCTCATTTTGGTTTCAACCTCATTAACTTAAAGTATCTCAGCGCAAAAAAAAAGTGTGTGAAACATTATTCAAAGGAGTTTTGCAGACACAACCACATTAACTATAGCTGTTAATATAAGTGTTCAGGGTTTAACCCCCCCCACCAAATCTATACTATATCCAACCTGTGAGAAATGTGAAGAGACAAAAAGAATAATGATACACATTTTAGCAATAACTTTAATTTTAACTTTAGAGCACAAAATACAAACTTTGAAATCTGAAATTTAAAATGTCTTGTTGGTGACAGAAAGATTGAATTTAGAAAACTAAGAAAATGTGTAATAAGGGTAAACTATTGTATATGTACAAAAAAAATGCTTCTTATTAGTAGATGTAAAACACAGGACTGAAAAATGTCCTGATGATACAGAAAAGATAACTCGACGAATAGAATTTGGACGCGTCTGCCGCTTGTAAAACACCTATTCAGTAGTAGCCGCCATTGTAGCCATAGTAAAAGGGTCTGTGTTGGGTGTATGGGGCATAGTGGTGTCTGGCGTGCCTGCTTCTCATCACATGCTGATGATTGTACTCCTGGTAGGGCTCAAAGCGGTGCAGAGGCCTGTAGTCAAAACCTGCAGGACACAGGACATGTTATATCTGGAGCCGACATGGCAGCTTCAAGTTATCACATCTTTGCACAGTGAAAAAGCTAATCAGCAACTAATCAAAATACATCGATACCTGAGTTTTAAAGCAAATATTTTGACAGCAGAGTGAATTCCAGCATGCGTGTCCCCATCTTTTCATTCCATTACAAGTATGTCCACATTCCAGTGTATGCACACTTACCATTTCTAGTCTCTCTGTACTGATTTCTGTGGTGAGGTTTTGGTGGGAGTGCAGCTCTCTGAGTTCCAGCAGATTCTAGGTGACACGTCTGTGGCCCTGGGTTTTCAAAGTTAAAGTAGTTAGTGGGGAGTGAATCGCTGAAGAACTCTGCCCGGCAGCCATTGTAAGGTATCTCTGACAAGCGCCAGTCTGTGAAACAGAGACAGCAGAAAAAGGGTCACTTTTAAAAGGAGCATTCTGTGTATTGATGCATTCAGTCTGCAGTCATTCCTTTGATTGTTTTTTTTAGATATTCGTTTTGTATCAACCTACATCAACACTGATAAAATCTACTGCAACAGTTTCTCCCTGGCAGAAACACCTTAAAGACCGGGAATGAGTAGCAGTCTTTCCCATTTCTAATAACTGGTAGGACATTACTAGTACTTTGACACACTAATAAAACAGCATGAGAAGCTCCTGCAAAAATTAAAACTGTCAAGCTACATCTGCACATAACATGGGTATTTTTTGCGACAGGTTTTTCTGCATTCATCTTGAAAAATATCTACGCCCACATAAAAACACACAAGACGCCCTGAAGTGATGTCAAGAACTTGCCAAAACAATGTGCGATGATACAACCCTAACCATAGAGAAATCTGCTTAACTTGCCCACGCATAAATACAGAAGTTGTTCTTCTGGTGATGACAGTGCCTCTTAAGCCTTTTATGGCTGAGGGGTAAAAAGCCACGTCCACTAAAGTACCCACATACATGTTGTCAGGGCTTTAAGTTGCTGTTGCTTCTTACTATGCGATTCTCAGTAATAATATGGTCATTATCCAAACTTTGTAAACAATAAGTCTGTGTTCAAGGTCTCTGCAAAGTTTGCATAAACGTCTTACTTGTGTGTTTTGGAGCACTGTTATAGGTTGGCTGTTCCTCAGCAACCTCCGTGTGATCTACACCCAAAAAAAGCGAGAAAAAAGGTGAAGTTCAAACCCTGCAGAAAGCTTAGACACCAACAAACCACATTTTATCCTAGAAGTGGAAAATATTTTTCTGCATGTATGTGTGACTCCTGACTTCCTCTCACCATAGACAGTCACAGGACAGGGCAATATCACACCCCAGGCCTCTGCAGCGTGCTGTAACAGAAGAGAAGTTATCTTGCGATGAGCAACTGCGTTCCAGTGGACTCCGTCCTTCATTCGATGGTGCAGTGAGAATCTGAACTGGAAATGGAGGTCCAACACATCCATCCCATAGGCATCGGCCAGAGTTCCACTGTAGAAGTTGGCTTCAATCACATCGTAGCGCAACTGGGGTGCCTTGTGCTCAATCTGAGGCAAATAAGGGGGAAGGCAAAGCTTTAAGGCTCAAAACAGAAGATGGTAAAATAAAATAAAAAATAAAATAATGCAGAGCAATAAACCTATAAAGTAAGTATTTAAAAAAAAAACTACAGATCGCACCATAATATATTTATTAAAATTTATAAAAGAAATGTAGGCATCCCCACTTCCTTTGACACAGTAGCATCTGCTGTAATAGTTACACCTCTGATGAAGTCTCAAAAGCTTTATTTTGATACCAAGATTGCAATTACAACTCTGAATAAACAAAGAAATACTGACATACCCAATATACTATTAATTTTGGGCATGTCATTTCAAATAGAAATGACCCTTGGGGTTTCAGATGTTAATGCTATTCGATTTCTGCTGTTACTCAGCCTCTAAAAGCACTTGGCTGAGAGGACAGTGGTATCACATTATCCACTACAGGCACAAGGCTTATGCAAATTTTTTAGATCAGCTTTCCCCAGATGACAAGAGACTTTTGATATGCAATGTGTTTAACACGATCAGATTAGTGTTAAATCATAATATAAATGGGACTTGCTAACAGACCTCAGGCACCAGGAAACCGCCTTTGATCCTCTCTCCTAAGGGCATGGTGAGGTTCCACACAACCAGCGTTTCCTCTGGCAGAGCCTCACGCAGCTCGTCGAAGAACCTATGAAGGTTCTCCTTGTAGTCATCAACCCAGCTGCAACTGTATCTAGAACACCCAGTGCAGACATAAACAGGAAGAACAAAAATCACTACAGTGGGAGGAATTCAATTGGGAAAACAAAAAGTTGTGCTATGATTCTTCTGAACTGATAGATGCACACACAAAAACTCCATCACTCTCACTTCTGACTCATCTCACATTATCTCTTTAATGAAATCAAATCAACAGCCTTATTAATAGTTACGCAATATACTCACCTTGAAATATCCCAAACACAGGAGTTAACAAAAACCAGATCTGGTTTCAAACCATGGCGGAAGTCCTCCAGGATGCTCTTCATGTAGCGAGAATAGATACGCGTCACGAAGTAAAAACGGACCAGATGGTGGGCGGACTGAAACTGTCGAACTTCCTTGTACTCTGTGCCGTTGTGCATTTGACCCAGACAGCCCCCTTCCACCAGGCAGTCCTGTTCGAAGCTCATCTCACCCTAAAGAAGTAGGTTACAAGTGTGAGGACAACACAAACGAAGAGGTGAACAGATATAAAGCACGTCATTCAAATACACCCATTTTTTTACATTACAATTTAAATGACACCAGTGGCATGATTACAAACTTTATATTGCATAAGTTAGCTGAGGTTTTAACTGGTAGCATGCACATGATTATACACCCTGCACGCTTTTTTGTATCAGTGTATAAAACTGGTAAATGTTAACCCTTGCCTTGCTCCGCAGTTGTCTCAAGGAAAGATATTTCTCTTTTTGTACCAGCAGAACAAGATCCTTGTACACTGCCCGCTGAACTGAGGAAGAAATAAAATGATAGATTAGAAGTAGTCCCCATAGATTAGTACATTACATTATACAGATTCGATAGCTGTGCTTTCATTGGGCACACCTTTCCAAGTGCACTTAATATTTAATTCATCACTTAGCAGAAAATGGGCTGGTTTTAGCATTTTAGAAATTGCTGATAAACTGAACTTGATTACTACCATCAATTTGAGCCAGAGAATGGTTTAGAAAGGGAAAAATATATACAAGACTTCTGGATAAAAATGTCTTGATGACAACAGTTGACACTGGGGCACAGGATACATTGAATAGGGTCAGAATTTAGGGCTTAGAACATTGAGTTTTCATAGGGTTAACAACATGAAAACATGGATCCATCCTGGATTGGGTGAACAATTTAACCTGGTTGTGGTAAAGCACTCATCTGCCCCATTAAATTACACATATTTGCAAATACACTGCAACGTACCTGAGTGTAGTTACTGACCATGTTCATCCCTATGATCACAGTGAACAGATATGGTTACCACACTCTTGTATAATAAAGATGCCACACACAAATCTGCGTGTCTGATGCCATTATTTGAACTTGAACAAATGTCATGAAGAACTAGCTTATGTTATTTATGAAGGTAAACGGGTATTAATTCCAGCACTACCAAACTGAACCTAATGAAGTGGATGTGAACGGTACATACAGTTTATTCACAAAACAGTCAACGTTGGGCAAACAAGAACACCTTAAGTATAAATGCACAAGATAATGTAAATACCGATTCATTAATTTTGTCAGCCAGCTACTCACTGGAGTCTCCCAACACCACGATGAACTTGTTATGGAGCAGCTGGCTGGCCTGCAGGTGGCTCACACTCTTCATGATCTCCCGCTGTTAAATTACAAAGTCAAACACTGTTGCGTCTTTCTATGGGCTCAAATTGCGGTCATAAATACTTTCCACTAAAAATGCCTAAATGTGTAAACTCAAAGGTGAGGTAGTTTTTCCAGATGAGATATTGACCGGACAGAGTTTCTCTACCATACTTCCAAGCTTCTCGCAATAACATTAGCTTACTAATGACCAACAGTGGTTTAAAAAATAAATAAAATAGCTGGCTATTTTTCTGTTGGCTTAAAATCACTTATGTAATAAATACTTACCATTTTTGAGTTTAGATGCAAACTGTACCACTAATTCCAGCCCCTTGTAAATGCTATGTGTTGGTGTTCAGTGTTATTTTTCAACCAGCTTAGCTAGCGTTTAGCTAGCGTTAGCCAAATTTCCTCTGAAGTGGCTCTTGCGCCACTAAGTTTTTAGTTTTAAGGCCCGAAGTTGCGACAGCCTCCTCAACCACTTAGTGTTTTAAAAGTTTAAAGTTGATGTGAATTTAAAAAAAAAGAAAAAAAGAAAAATTACAAATATTTCACTCTGGAGTTTCAAGCACACCCCCAAACTGCAGGTGTCGCCAATTAAATGGTGCTTTTAACGACTGTGCGCTACCTTAATGGGTCGACACTAATTTTAAAATGAAAAATAAATTACTTAATAAAGAAAAAAAATTAATTTAATTAATATTAGAGAGATATTAGATGCTTTTAAAAATAAAAATAAAAAATTAACAATATGAATAGTTATTTTTTTTTAAATATACGTGCACATATGGAATTACAACCACGCCTCTTCTTGTGCCTGTTAAGCCATTTCCTACTTCAAAAACAATCTCTTTACTGTGATAACACTTAGTGATGGGATTTCAGGCTCTTTTTAGAGACCCGGCTCTTTCGGTTCGGCTCACTAAAAAGAGTCGGCTCTTTCGGCTCCGAACCGGCTCTTCAGGTTGTTTTGTTGCTTTAATTGATTTATTATTACAGTTTTTTACAGTCGCTAACAAGCGTTTGTCCAAACAGTTGTCACATTTGCAAAACTCTAAACACAATTAGCACAGCATCGGTCTGTTGTGGCCATACCAGTCACACATTTCATGTCGTGTTCACCCAATATGCAGTCAGTGAACACATTTCCACAATGCTTACATTTTCTTAACAGACAAGCTATACCTCCCAGCAAAATCATGAACTGTTTTTGTAGTATCTACGAATGTTAACACACAACATCCCACAATAGCAAAAACAATATCCCAAACCTTAGATACAGTATAAAAACCTCTGCTTCTGCAATGATATGTCGGTGGATCCGACATACCAGGCGGTTTTATCCCAGGTGCATCGACTTGGATAACATCAGATGTGATGTTGATGAAAACATGTGGCCTAACCCTGAAGATCGCAGAGATTAGATGCAAATCTTTTGCCTTTTTATAGCCCCCCTCCCCCTCCCCCCCTTTTTATCTTGGCTTTTTGCTGTTGTTTTTTTGTTCAGAATGCTCTTGTGTGTTTCATGGATATTTTGTTCACTGTAAGCAATACTGTAAAACTTTCTCTGTCCTATCATACCGTGTTTCTACTGTACCTCCTGTGGTAAACAGTAAAGAAACAAAAACTTGTTTGCTTTTTACTGGAATGCTTTTGAATGTGAACATTACTGTACATGTGGACATACAGTTACCAACCAAGACATTTCTGGTGTCAATATGGTGGATTGCATGTTTCGCATGCAAATACCTGTGAAACTGAAACATAAATGTCTATGCAGTTTTTGTAATGTCAATGATAGCCAGTATTTTGAAACCTGGTGTACTTTGATTGACTGCATGTACCTTGTGAAGTGAAAACAAGTGTTATTCTTTGACAGACTAATTTCATTTTGAGTCAGATTTATAGTGTTTTTGTACAGTTAGTGTGTGCAGAGAAAGATGTGTTCTAATTTTGAAATGAGGAGTTAGTATATATTTAACAAAGTGTATTTTTGGGAAGGATATTATCCATTTGGCCAATTGTGTTTTGTAGGTGTGGGTCTGTGTTAAGAGTTTAGAAAAGGTATCTGAAGTATGGGTAGGCGCTTGTTAGCGACTGTAAAAAACTGTAACAATAATATAAAATTATGCACAAAAGGAATTACTAACGTAAAAAAAAAGTGGTTTTATTTATATATGTTTATATATAAATATATGCGGTGGCCCCTAGAGACAAACCACGTACAAACTCCAAAACACATTTCTAGCATGAACTGAACTTCCAAAGCAGAGCTACTAGATCACTTAAATTACACAATTGAAAGCATGTGTGTATTGTTTGTGTATTTATACACAGGCACTCGTATATAGTCAAATAATTTTAAAAAAAGTTCATTTACCTGTTACTACCACACACCAAATCCGGTCGTTGGTACTTGCTGGCTTGTGTAGCCACTAGGTAACAAAAGCTCAACACTGCGCCCAACATCCTGGAGCACTTCTGTTGTTCTTTTGTACGTGTTTTGAGTTTTTATGTGCTTCGGAGTTTTTACGTGTTTTGGAGTTTGTACGTGCTTTGTCACTAGGGGCCACCGTAAATATACTTTTATTTTTTCACTCCACATAAAATGTAATAAATAAATCATATAATACAAAAATCAACTATTCACATTTCAACTTTTAACTATTTAAATTTTCAGCTTTTTCTTTTTAAACAAATTTAAAATGAAACAACACAAAACACTACAAACCACAACACAATTAAATATAAATTAAAATATGAAAACAAAAAGAAGATGCACATTCTCTGTCATATGGGCCTGCATGAATAAACTTTCTGAGTCCTTTATCATCTGCAACTGAAAATAGTTGTGGATGATTACTATACCTTACTAATGTGACGTTGTTGTCCCTGGCTCTCTCTCTCTCCCTCCCGCTCTGTTCCTGTGCTACTCAGTGTAACTACCGCCCCTCCCCCCTCTGCCCCGTGCTGAGTGAAGCAGAAAAAAAGTGCGAGAGAGAGGGTGAGAGAAAGAAAGAAAAAAAAACAACCCACGTGACGGCTTGCGATAAGGAGCCGGCTCGCGTCGTTCACTTCAAGGAGTCAGCTCTAAGAGCCATTTCGTTCGCGAACGACCCATCAGTAATAACACTAGCTGGCCCAAGGTTTTCTATAAATCAGTTAGTTTTTGGTCATATAATCGAACACTGTTTGTGTAAAGAACAAATAAAATCGGCCACTTAAAATTCTGAGTTTGGCAGAGAAAAGCAAAGGGAAAAAAAAATCAAAATTACATAAACTTCAAACAGATTTTTGTCTTTCAAAAATGAATCTTTATTTCTTTCCATCGGGAATGTTGGTGAGGCTTTAAAATGGGAAGTGAAAAAGCAAGGCTCATCCTCATGCTTCACTTTTACTTTCAGTAGAAATCACTGTTATCATCATAATCTATCACTTGTAACTGATCCTTTTTCTTTTCTTTGCCTTCTTCTTCCTCCTCCTCTACTTCTTCTTCATCTGTCTCCTCATCTTTCTCAGTCTTGTCCTCCTCGTGAAATTCCTGGTATATCCCAGTCAGAACTTTAGCTGCTTCTAGAGACACTTTGAGACTTCCTATCACCTCGTCTTCATCCACGCTCACAACTGGCAGGAAGAGAAACCATTTGAAAAAATATTATGATTTCTACAAATTAGATGTAGTCAACAGTCATTTTAACTACTATGAATTAATGTGAAGGGTCTTGATGGTTTCCTTCACATAATAAATATCCATTTATCTTCATCCATGCTCAATCATCCAGGTAGGGAAATCCTAAAAAGTTGATTCTGTTAATCTCGATGTGTGTTTCAGTGGGAGAAACGTTTCGTCAACCATCCAGACTGAGTGAGTGAAGAAGTCACTTGGATGAGTGACGAAATGTTTCTCCCACTGAAAACTCTGCATCGAGATGAACAGACTTTTCGGCATATCCAATTAATAAACACTGCTCAAAAAAACCTCACGCACTGTCAAGCTGCTGTTCAATGACATCATTTCCTGTGAGCAGCAGTTCCTGTAGGTTCAGAAAAGCGTGTCCAACGTCCACACACTCCTCGTTATCGTCCATTGGCTCACTGACTACTGTGAACCTTAACCTGCCATGACACATACAGACACACGAACTTACATTTAGAAGCAAGACTTTTCAATAGCAGAGATATTATTAAACTTCTTAAGTCAGATTTTAACGTCAGATTTGCAAACACTACCTGCCCTGGTTGGGGTCAGTGCCCTCCAACATCGTGTAAAGATACTGTCTAAGTGGAGTTGACTGTGAACCATCCACATAAATCACTGAGAAAGAAACAGAGATTTTGAGTCTATTTAGGATCTTTAAAGTTCAAAGCTTATTGGCACAAACATGGACAGCTCACTAACTCTTACCTCGTGTAAAGTTGTAGTGAATCTCCTCTCCTTTGGTAGGTTTGCGGAGGGACATGGGTGTTTCTGTTGTCTCCATCGGGATGCCCAGCAGCCGATATTCCACGTACACTCGCTGCACTGACTTATCCATTGCCACATTTGAGGAAGGTTCAAAAGTCAGGGACAGAATCTCCACTCGAAGCTTTTCTCCCTGAAATACAATGACAAAATGTTGGCCTCCACATTATTTCCAAAATAAAAGCTCATATTGTGTCCCCCTGTAGCACTATGTAGAAGAGCACAGTAAAGGCGGTATGATTATAATGTTTCCTTTGTTGTCTGTTGTTGCTCCATTCTTTCAGACAGTTACCTTCCTCATTTTTCGTTTTGGTGGTATGACAACGATGTCACTTTGTGAGGAACTTGACTCTGAAGATTCGGGGGCTTCAGTGTCCTCTGCAGCAGCTGTTTAGTCAAAATCAAAGCACTGTCAGCACTGAGCAGTCCTTTTTCTGCATGTTTAATGAATGGCAGAATAAAGCTATAAATTGCCGTAAGCAACCTAAATCAAGTGTGTTGTTTGTATATGAATAGTTACCGCTCTCACTCCTGTCCTCGTCTTCACCCTCAACAACTGACACCTGATCCACAATGGAAATATCCTGAAAAAAGAAAAGACAACACATGAGCCCATTCATCAAGTTCTCATTTGTGTCTTTTCATTCTAAATTTACATAAATTAGCTTTTCACAGCATTGTTTTGAATACAAGAAGGTGATTGAGCTGACCTGAGTTCTGGCATCGCTGACAGAGCTGACCCTCGACGCAGTGGCGGGTGATTGTCTGGAAGATGTTCTCTCTGAATACCTTAAATAAGATTTAATATATTTTTAAAAAATTAATCATGTTCTTCTTACAAAATTTCTTATAAGTGACAGATGGATGAAACTGTTTTAAATAAATGTGATGCTGAAAGATTATTTTTTGTACCAATAAATAGTTGGTTTTGCAAAACATGAAGGTCTCTGTGTGGTGTTTGAAATGTCAAAAGTGTTGTTTCCAGCGAAAGAACCACTGCCCTTAGTGATTGATATATTTGTTTACCATATTATTTACACATTTGGTCCATATCAGGTCTTGAAGTTAACTCTATTCTGGGAGAGTCAATCTTAAGCTGTTTCTGCTCAGCTCTGCTGATGATCATAAAAGCGATGTTTGAAACTTCCAGTCAATTATTAAAACAATTAAAACTGATTATTATGGATTTAAAAATCTTATTTGGTTTTCATATGTAACTATTTTCAGTGATATCAACTTTAAGAAGCGCCCCTTGTATTAAAAAGAAATTACTTAGTAGCTGGTAAATGAGAAGGTGTGGTCAGTCTTGGCTCAGGTGTCAGATGAGGTGTTCTCTGGTAAAGCTCAGGCGACCTCTTAGTAGACCTCTTTCTGTCTGTAGACGTTGGCCTCACAGAGGTGGTTTGCTCTGCTCTTACATCTTGTGAGCTCCTCTGCTTGGTGGGTGGTGGCCGAGGCTGTAAGCCGACAAATATTGTATATCAGTGCACAAACAAACATGGCTGTATTGCGTGCTGAACTACCTCACCCACACATTCTTCAGATTAAAACCCTACCCAGGATTTTATCTCTTTCTGCAAAGGCTCAGGTTTCCAAGTCTGTGAAAAAAGCCATAGAAAAACAGATTTTAAGCTATAGGGGATAGGAAGTGTCTTTGAACACACAGATATCATGCACTTTCCTTACCTTCACTCTGGGCTTAGCTATGGGTCTCTGTGATGCATCATCCTTCTCTTGTCTCCTCTCCTCCCTTTCACTGCTCTCCCGTGCTCTGCCCTGCATGTCCGCTCTGCTTCCCTGTCGGCCTAGCAAGGCATCCACAGGTGGCTGAAATGGGTACTTCCATTTCATCATTACTCTGACCATGCCTCGAGGTCCACCGGCTGGATCTCTCAGCACATAATCCCCTGACAAAATATGAACTTGTGAGATATTCAGCCTTTCTGGTTTTTGAGCAATGCTACAAAACTGATTCAGAAACAGATGGTACTTTACAACCTGTATATGATCAGTTTCCCTAAACAAGCATGTAAATAGGTTAAATAAAAGTATTATAAACCAATTTGTGTTACTTTGTAGATACTTTGTAGCACTTTTTTCCACCTTCATCTACATTAATGTCTCCTGGAGTTATGGATGCAGAAAAATCATGCAGTTCTTTTACTTTTCTCCATCCCTCACCTCTGATCTCTCTCCCTGTAGCCAGGGTTCGCAGTGGTATTGGGGTTTTGGCCAGATAAGGTGGAGGTATCTGGTCATCACTGTCATCAAACACGTACACCCACAGACTGCTTGACCTGAGAAAAAAGTGCAATTGAGTGAAGTTAGCAGGCTGCTAAAGGTGAGATTAAATAGAAACAAAAACAGAAGAAAACTTTTGAACTAGCGTACCTGAGGTACTGCAGCACATCAGTTGTTATTGCAAGTGGGTAACTAGTAGCGTCATTGAACACTGGATCAGCTGTGCACTTGGTTGTTTGAGAGACATGTGGTGGCAGGTCGTAGAGCCTGTATGTCAGGTAGGCATCAGGAAGTAGTCCTGGCCATCGAGCGCTGAGGCCCACACAGCGTTCCAGCATTACCACCAGTTCATTGGGGATTCCTCCACCATAGTCATGTAACTCCTGCCATAAATATAAATCGAGTCATAAATAGATTCTGTACATGTTTGGAAGCAGAGCATCCAACTTTAAAAGGCTACTTCACCCAAACTGGACTCAAATTGGAAATAAATAAATATAATGAATGCATTTTGTAACAAATACATACACTTAACTGTAAAGCTAATACTGAACAAGGTGACAAGGGGCACAGATTTGCCTTAACACATGTGAACATACATGTAGCTCATACAGTAGGTGCAGTATGAGCTGGAAGGCCAAATTGTGTGTATTCCCAGTGTGGACACACTATTCACTGTGCTTTCATCAGCTTATCTTCTCTCTGATTTACCTCATGAATGCTGTCTTGCCACCCAAGCGTGATCTGCACAGGACTTCTGTGTCTCACTGTTTTCCAGTCAGCTCCACTCTCTGCCACAGTGGCCACAGGCTCTGCAGGAGGGAACAGACGTGCCCAGAAATCCACAACACCGACAACTTCACCCTCGTGTCCTGAGAGGGAGACGGTAAATAAAACGAAAACATTTCTAAGAGATCTTTTTGTTCATCTATGCAGTGGAATTAACAAAACAGCTTCTCTTTACACACCTGTAATATTCACGTGTCCACCAATACGCTCTCCTCTCCTCTCTATGGCACCCATTAGAGACATTTGTCCACTTCCGTGGGTCACAAACCGGACTCCTCCTAATGCCTGGTGGAGCTCTACTCTGACTCTTGACCCCTGACCTCCCAGCCGACCCACATCCCGGACTGTCAGGCAGTAGCGGGATGTGAAGCCATAATTGGGCTGGCTTCCCGACACCAGAGGAGTAGAGTGCATCTCAAAGTCCAGCAGGCTGTACGTGCAGAAGCTCACAATATCTTCACCTTTATCTGCCCCTGGATGGATGCCCCCCATAATACGCAGTCCTGCTGGGGTGAAGGTTGCAGCCTGGTGGTGGGAATGAGCAGTTATCATAACCTTTGGGAAAACAGCTTGAAATGATTCAGGCTCGGGATGTGAGTCTTTACCTTCAGGTGGATCTCTAGCAGCGATTCCCCAGCCTTGAGCTGAGAGAATGACATGTCATCCTCAATGGGCTGCACCACCTCCTGATCTCCAACTGGCCAGGTGTACTGTACTGGTATGGTACGTTTGTAGTTCCTGGGGCTGTATGCCAACTCTTTCAACTGGGCTTTAGGTACAGAGGAGAAAATAAAATGTTTGGAGATTCTGTCTAATGTACATCATTTCTTGCATGTCAAATAGTAAGTCTGAGTAACTAATTAGCAATTGTTTGTCGTTACTATAATGTAGAAAGGGTTGCTGTCATTTTCATCGTCACACCTTGTAAACTGTTGATCTGCAGAGCTCTTTTTGATAGCAGTTTGTCTTTCTCTGCAATCCTCCTCCTGCTCTCCTCTCTCTCTCTCTGCACCTTCTGGCTGACTGTACTTAACTCTTGCTTTGAGAAGAAAATGGGAGAAATTGCAAAAAAAATGGCGATAACGGCTATGTTCCACATAATTCACATATGCATTTAAAAGCTGTGCAAACCTGCAGGTCTTTAGTGATTTGGTGCTCCAGCAGTAAAAGGTTTCTGGTTTTCTGTAATTCGAGCACAGACTCAGCATGAGATGCCTGGATATTCACCAGCTCGCAGGGTGAATCTTCCAACTTCCCATCAGCCAGGAGGAAGCGCAAACCCTCCTTGCTCTCCTGCTGCGTTCTAAATGCCTGCAGTGAAAACGACACGAGGCTAAAAAAAAGGCAATTTATCTACTAATTTATGTGGTTTGTTTGTCTGACAGGGTGCAACGGAGTGCAAACCTTGATCTGCAGAAGGGTTTCGCTCAGCTCCTCAACGCTCATGTCAAACTCCTGGAAGAGAGGGAACCGTGTCACAAAGTGTGCTTAAAGCACCGATAACACACAGAAAGTGTAAATTAGCTGCTGAAAACTTCGGACCTTGCTCACAGAGTCCAGCCTGTCCTGCAGAGCAGAGGCCTGCTCCTTGTACCGGAGCACCTCCTGTTCCAGCTGCTCTTGTTTGTCTCTCATAGACAAGGAAAGCTCTAAATGTAACAACAGAAATGAACAAACGGGGTTGTTATTACACAACCTGTTTGCTTTGGACGAGCACATGCTGAGAAATGAAGAGACCTCTTTCTTGCTCCATCTGCTCCTCCAGTATCGCCTTCTCTCGTCTCAGTTTCTCCTTCTCTACTTCCAGCCTGCGCCTGTCTTCCTGCTCTGCGAGCAGCATTTCCTCCATCCTGCTGATATTTCCCCTGAGCTTCTCGCTTGTCTGGAGCACTTCTTTCTGTTTTTCCACCTGGTGATCATGGGTGCTTTGAGAAGATAAAGTACTGAAAAAAGGGTGGAAAAAAAGGTTTAAATAACCACTGAAACAACAGGTGATGTTTTGTGGTTTATATTGGAATTAATAACTTTCTTTGGTCTTGAAGCACATACTCTTTTACCTTTCTAGCAGCGTGTCATAATTTCTTTTAATCAGGTCCCTCTCTCCTTCCAGGTCTGATATCCTCTCCTGCAGCTGATAGAGAAATTATATATTATATGATCTCCAGATTTTTGGTAATGACCCATAGACATCCTTCTGTCATCTTTGAGGTTCTCTCTTAGATTTGTTCCTGCAGATGAGGTAGCGTACCTTGTCGAGGGTCTGCAGAGACAGGGTCGTGTTGGTAAGCTGTCCCTCTAGTTCCAGAGCTTTTTGTCTTTCCTGTTTCAGTTGTTCGGTCAGTTCCTCAGCTTTCCCCAGCAGAGCTCCTTGACTTTCCCTCATTGATCTCTGAGTCTGATATAAAAACATGGCAGTCAAAAGTACGATTAGCGCTTTTTCAAATTTTACTTACCTGAAACATCAGCTGAACTTTATCAGTGTGCTGAGACCTTTACCTCTTCTAGCTGATTCTCATACGCCTAGAAGAAAAGCAAAATGTCTAGTAAGCTGAAAAAAGAAGTTCCTGTGACATAAGAAAAGAAATGTTTGACAGACAGTGTTTCTGACCTCTTGCAGGTTGGTGAATTTCTCCTGTGTAACTCTCAGGGCAGCACTCTTTTCTGAAAGCTGCTTTTGCAGACGGATTAAATCCACATTCTCCCTGATAGTTATTCTGGTAGAGACAAATCATTTTGGACATATTTCATGGATGAATTTACTTATGTTCTTTTTTAAAAAAAAAAAAGCAAAAATGCAAGTGTTTGCTTATGTTTGTGTTTAAAGTTTAAGATCACAGGTTTATTTTCTGTCCTCACCGTTACATCAGTGGATGCTCAAACACGATGAACGCTTTAAACAAGGCTTCATCTCAGACAGATCTGTTTTTGCTTTTTCAGTTTTTGTTGATGACAAAGAGAGGGAACAATCCTGGTGTTTGCTCACACCTTCTGTTTGCAATTTGCAGCCAATAAGAAGAAAGTTCAAAAAGGGAGACTGAGGAGCTACGACACACAGTGAGCTTTCAGACAGTGAGTGGGTTGAACGGACAGGCTGTGCCGAAGCCCAGTAAAACATAAACAAGACTTATTTTAAATCAGCTGATTCACTCACTGGTGAACTGTGCAAAGCTTGTCTGGTAGAGTGTGAAAGTGACCACAAAGGGCTCAACTCAATTTGAGTGCACAGCCGTGATACAACGTGTGAGATTATTGTATGATATGCTGAGAGGATACATGCTGTATCATGCACAAAGGCACTTAGCTCTACAATGCTGCCATTTGATGTTCTTGCTACAAACGGCTCAAGCAAATTAAGTCAAACTAGGATGCTGTCATGCTGAGCATTCACAGTTATTCTCACAGTGAACATAAATATCCCCTAAAAAGCCTTTCAAAAAATGCAGTAACATCAATTATCCTGTTTTATTTAATTGTTTCATTATTGTCTCTGTGATGTCTCTGCTGTAGCTACCGGTGTCTGTCGGCCTGTTGCTTCCTCATCTCTCGAAAGGTCCCCTCAATCTCTTTCTCTTTCTCTCTCAGCGAGTCTCTGAGCGCCTGGGCAGTTAGTTCCAGCTCTGCCACCCTCACCTGTTCTGTCATAGTGGACCTGCTGGGTGGGAAAGACACAGTGAGATTCAGAGGCTTTTAGCGCAGATGTTTTCCTTGTCGCTTATTAATGTGCGTCATGTGATTTACTTCAGCTACGCAAGAGTGTGGTCAGTCATGTCACGCTAAAGGATGATCTGCTGTAGCTAATGGATCATTTGGTCATTTAGCACATCACACATGGGACACTTACAACCTCTCCATCTCTGCCCTGGTGTCTTCCAGTGTAGGGCCATATCGAGGTGGTGCAGTCTGGGCTGCCCTCCTCATTCCACTGTCTCCGTCCAGATTTTTACCTAACAACACGAAGACCAGGGAAGGAAAATAAAGAGATTTAAGAGGGAATCACTGCGGCCTCTATTCTTGTTGTTGTTGCTGTTGCACACACCTTTACTGAATTTGTAGGGTGTGCGAGCTCCCAGGTCCATAATGTGCTGCTTGGCCAGGCTGAGTTTGTTCTGCAGCACTCCTTTCTGGCTCTCCAGCATTGCCACTCGGGCTTCCAGCTCCTGTATTGTGTCCTCCATGTCCCTCTCCTTAACACCACTGGAGCCAGGACTGGTCTGACGAAGACGCATTAGCCTAGCAGACATACTGAGGCAAAGCAGAGAGGTTTAATTGGCCACAGTTTGGCTGACAGGTGTTCAGTAAGTGCCTTTAAAAAGTGCAAAAGGCACTCCTTAATCTCTCTTTGGAGTTTCAATATTACTTTCATCTTATTGCCAGTAAATAAATTTTCATTAATATGCTCCACGTTGTTCAAATGTATGGAATCAGGTACAAAAAGTGTATTTTGCGTGTGTTACCTGCGTAGTCTCTGGTCCTGGGTGCGTGTGTGTTGTTTTAGCACACTGTTCTCCTCCTGCAGTCGGAGGCACAGGTCCTCCAGGTGCTCTCTGGGAAATCGAAAAAGGCGCTGAGGGTCTGCTGGACAGGGAGATGGAGACACAGAGAAAGCACACACAGACATGAAAACTGAAGATTCTGTTGTGCGACTTCCATACAGACTATAAAAACCTGAAGTGCTTTTACCTTTTGTCCTCATGACATGATGCTTCTTCCAGGACTTGACATCCCGTAGAGTATCTGAGAAGATGGCAATGAGGCGATATTTGCAGTTATTCCTAATGATTTACAGTTTATTTATTGCCTAAACCCTGCTCATAATTAATAAACTGAGACTTAATGCAAAGCTAAATTGTAACATTCATTGGCATTATCTCTTTGATGCTTGTACTTCAAGGTTTTGGTTTATTTTCTTCAAGTTGTGTTTTTAATGACAGACAAAAACACATATCAGTACAAACCAACCTGGGACAGTTGGCATCAGTCCCCCTCTCATCAGGCCCACATCCCTCACTGGGAGGTCCCCAGCTGTCTCGTCCACCACCGGCGACATTACACCGCTCTTCACAGACTCATCTTCTCAGAAACCTTCAGCCTTACAAAACCTGAATTTGGTTCAAATGAGGTTGAATTGCTGAAGACGAAATACCTTAATACTGCAAATATGACACGTTTTAAAGTTTCACTATGGTAACTACACTAAACGGCAATAAACAATTAAAAACAGAGAATAATTGTAGGGTCTCTACAGTCTAACTGTTTTTAAAGATATTCCAAAGTGACTACTTTAAACTGTAATGTGCTCAATGCCCAGAAAAGCTAACAGTTTATTTTAAAGAATTCAGACTTCAACACTGAAAGATTTCCTAATAAGAACTATTTAACTCACCGTGTGAGAATTGTGTGGTGTTTCCTGCTTGAGCCCGGTGTCCAGCACAACCAGGCAGGATTTATGTCTGTCCGTCCTGTCCAGGTTTAATCCCTCTTAAGACTTTCTTCTTTCGTTCCTTCCCAACCTCTGTTAGCTTAGTCTTCACAGAGAGATGCTTTCTACTTTAGATCTATGTTAATATATTTCCGTGCATAGATGTAATTCAGTGAGAAACATTAGTATATAGTAGTCGTGGTCCAATCTTGAAGCAGTGTTCCACATGCGTGGATGCTAATCCTATTTCCATGATAATCTGATTAGCGAGCATCAGATTGTAGATTAAGATGTGCTCTGAAATCAGTTTGTAGTTAGGTTATAATGACTGAGGAGAGCTGTTATTAGAGTGAAGCAGGTCTCAGATCTGTTTACTGAAGCACAAGGGAAGCAGATAATAAATACGTGGGTGGAGGCTGTAAGCATATACAACAGATAACAGCAGCTGATTGAAAAACACGAGTATGGTTCTCATGTAGTGCTTTTCTACTCAAGGTCACTTTTATTACAGTATTTTCAGAGGCTAAGAATAAATTGACTGACAAGCAGTTTCATGGCCTGATGGTTTATTATACAAATGAAAAGGACATACGAAGATGATTCAGTCAATTCATTGTGTTGCATTTGTATGCTATAGATTTTCAGTGTTGTTTTAAATACAAGGATTTACAAGAACATTAGAGCTGTAACACTCAAGAACGGGAAGGCCAGAAAACAGATGAAACCAAGACGAACTTGTATCAGGATGATGGGAGGAGAAGGAAAGAAACAGTTGATGATCAGAAGCATGTGGTGGGACCAGTGTTATGGCATGGACATGTACAGTCACTAGTGTTTATTGATGATGTGACAGCTGATAGAAGTAAAAGGATGAATTCTCTAGTATACAAGCCAGAATACAATATATCCTATATGTAGAAATCATTATTTTACAGTTGCTAAGCAAAGCAAGTAGAGTTTGAGATATTTATTGAGAAAGGAGTATTTTTTATGAACAGTTTCATTCAAAAATTTAATACTAACTTTAGAATTTGCATGCAGTTTTTAAATGTTTAAAAATATCTTCATGCATTACAAAACAGGGAACAGTTTAATGCAAAAAAACACAAACAAACCCAGATCGACGTACATCATATAGTGATGTCATCTAAGTCCTTGCCTTCATCAATTCCACTGACTTGGCGGATGATAAGTGGTGATTTGTTGCTGCCGTTGTCACTCATGTCAGGGTTAAAAAAGGGAAGCATGGCGTCGGTGAATTGGACGCATTTGAAAGAATAGATGTGTGACTGGGTCTCTGCGTCGTAAAATGACACCCTGCCTTCCTCATAATCCAAAAACACCCCAACGACATGTGGTCTCTGAGCGAGGCACAACAGCTCTGCCTGTCCAGCACATGCCCGGTACTCACTGCCCTTCCTCAAACAGATAGTCCAATAACCATCTTCTGGACACAGTGTGATCAAACCTTTCCTGTTGACTGATTCTTTAGCTACACCTAGATCCCACGCTGTCTTGTCTCCGACATTCACCTCCCAGTAGTGCCTTCCTGTGGTGAATCCCTGTTTAAGGAGAGAGCTACACATCACTGACTGCCCATTTTTCCGTGTATCACAGAGAGCAACAAAAAGACAAAATGTTTAAAGGGGAACCCGCTACATCTTTAATTACCTTGAGGGCGAGGACACATGGCGCCGTGTCAAAACGCTCTGGTATGTCGGCCACGTTTTGTTCAGCCTCTCCATCCCAGACCTGCCTCCCATCCTCTGATAAAACCAGCCAAGGGTTGGCTGTCCTGGGGTCCAGCTGAACATCAGCTGGTAGGAAGACACAGTTTATGCGGGACTTTATTAGCCTCTTATTTCTAATAAGAAAATATTTTTGTGTGGTTTTCTGTTTTGTCAAAGCAGGAAATATAAATGTTCCCTTTCATGACAGTTAACAGTGAACACTCTTACCTGCATACTGCTGAATCTTCTCATGCTCTGCAAAAAGATCAGAACATACGGTCAAAAATACTCCACCCATGTGTGATCTTTGATTGCGGTGTTGTTTGAAAGCAGCTGTTCAGTCATTTAATGTAATGATGCTGACAAAAAACAAATACATAAAAAAAGCTGAATAGATATGAACCTTGAATGGAAAGTTTTTTCAGCTCCGATTGCAGCTGCTGCACAATGTTGACCACTGCTCTGCGTAATAGCCCCAAACTGGTGTCTGCATGGACGATGATTTCAGAGCAGGATTTGGCCGATGGAGGAGAACTCAGAGCTGGAAACCTCTGACACAAAGAAGAGAAAACTTACTTTAAAAGCAATGATTTACAATACAAAGCAGGATGACTTAAAAAAAATCCTGATTTTTGTAACTGGATACAATAACAGCAAAACAATGACAAATGATCCATCTCCCACTGAATTGGAGCCACTTCCCATGTGTTTTTCTGTCTACCTCCCCACCTTCTGGAAAATAAACTAAATTCCTAACCTGTATGAGATGGAGGTGGTCATCTGTGTGAAAAAGCTGCTCCATTTCACTTCTTCTCCTCTGCAGTTCAGTGATTTCCAGCTCAAGTTCTGCAACGAGCCTGTCTGCCCTCTGCTCCGCTGCCGCCTGCCTCCTCTGGATCATCTCCACCAGCTCGGCTTGATTTCTCTCCATGGTACGAATGAGAGCGGAGAAAACCTGCACGCTTTTCTCTATGTCTCTCTTTGAATTTACCTATAGAGGGCATTAAGCAAATACAAACAAAAACACATTTTTCCTCAGGGCAGCAAAAGGTTCAGCAGTAGATCCATTTGAACACATGTGGCTTCCAAGCAGAACAATACAGAACCCAGACAGTTGATTGTGTCCATCTGAACATTGTGTTTTCAGTGTTGTCACTCATTTAAGTGAGTTCATCAGTCTCAGGGAACTTACATAATGACCGAAACCAGCACCATTGCCTGACAATGTCCAGGAGATTTCACACCCTGGACAGGGAGGAATGCCAACTGGGAGACAGGGGGACGATCTGAGAACTGAACTGAGAAAGGGCCTAACTGTCTTACAATGTGCTGATTGATCAGTGGTCACGACAATTTGCATATTAATGATGATGAAACTGAGCTCACGGTCCATTGTTATGGAATGGTGCCAGTTTCTAGGTGCTTTAATCACAGCCTGAGAGGCTTAAACCCCCAGATATTCTATGCTCTTATGTTAACTCACTTTGCTGAGCTCCACACATCGTTTAATCTCCTCCACTTTCTGCAGTCTGTCCTGGATCATTTGCTGAACATCACCCTCGATTCTCTTCATCTGCACCTAAACGTTAAAACGAGGACATAACCTTTAAATAGTTACAGTCTTATGCCAGAGTTTAGCATTTAATTTAACAAGAGTTCAGTGCTGCGGAGGAGTTCACACCTTCCTCTCTTGGCTTTCTCGTTCCACTGGGACCGTTTTGTGAGAGCGGTGGTCGGTTTCGGTGCACAGCACACAAACACACCTCTGGTCACTTCTGCAGAACAGCTCCAAAAGCCTTTGGTGCTTTTTACACATCCTGTTCTGCAGCATTGCCACGGGTTCAATCAGCTTGTGAATCCTCAAGGTGGCAACTCTCAGGTGAGGCTCCAGGTGCATCTCGCAGTACGAAGTCAGACACGTGAGGCATGATTTCTGTGCCTCAGTTTTCGTTCCTGTGCACACATCGCAATAGATGACTTTTTCTGTCGCTGCAATCACGCCGTTCTGCCTTCTCGCTCGGATCTGCTCTGAAATTTCCTTCGCAAAAGAGTTTTCACAAAGCTCAGGGCGGCCTTCAAAGACTGTGTGACATTTGGGGCAGCTAATTGCACGGCTAACGTCCCAGTGTGTTGTGATGCAGGTGAAGCAGAAGCTGTGACCGCAGGGGATGGAGACGGGCTCTGAGAAAACATCTTGGCAGATGGAACACTGAAACTGCACCTCTGACAGACGAAAACTATTGGAAGCCATCGCCTCAGAGCTAAAGAAAGAACATTAGAGAGGAGAGAGCTTAGAAAACATTAATCATTTACTTTCTGAGTCACTGAGAAAGTCACTATTGGTAACACTGGGACATTTACAAGGCTAACAAATGACCTCAAACGTAGATCAAGGTCATTTTTCAAGGCATTTCCCATATTGTCAGCTCTGTAAGTACTTGGAATAGAGCCAGACGCACAAACCTCCTTATCAATGGTTTGAAACAATTCAAAGCAGTTCACTGGACAAAGTCCAGCTGCATGGTGACATAGTTCAGCCTTTCACTTCCTCTTTAAGCTTAACTTTAAAAAAGGGCCTGAGACACTGAACAGACATACTAACAGGCTCCTTCTTTTCCAACCATTGTAATTTGGATGTGGAAACTTTTCAGTATAACATATTCCCTTAGGGGGTAAAAACTGACAGCTTCAGATATTAGTATAAAGTATGTTATTTGTCTGGTACAAAGGAAAGCAGATCAAGAGCAGAAATATCTAAAAAATAATGTTGAGTCATACCTAGTTCATCTCTCATCGTGTTTTGCTCTTACCTTTCCTGAATGCGAAAGCTGATCTCTGAGGCAGCGAAACATAATACTAGCACTGTGGTTGTGAAGCCAAAGTCCTCCCTATTCAGCTGTTGGCACACCCACACGACTCTCCCTCTCATTCTCTTTTTTCTCCTTTGCATTTTGTTCCTGGGCGGGAGGAGTAAGGTCTGTATCAGGTGCATTGCTGGTTTTGTATTGTGTGGAAGTTCTTTGTATGGATGTATTGCTGCTGTGTTTGTATTGCGCACACCTTAAATGTTGATTTTAAAAAAATATATATATATATTATATTTTTGAACACGGATGATTTATCTGTTACCCATTTCTCATACTCCTGCAATAGATTCACAGCTCAACACGCTGAAAAGATCTTCAGAAAACCGCAGCACTGATCCATACTGTCTGAAGGCCTACTTTTTAAAAATGTCACATATAAGCCCAGTGAAAAAATCTTGGTGCTGCAGAAAGTCAATTGTCAGTTAAAGTGAATATTAAGAGGTGTTGACACTGAAAAAAAGAACAAAAGCAGAGGTTAGTCTCACCTCCTCAGAAGTATCCTCAGCATCCTTTAGATACATTGCATGCTTTAGATGCGATGGCAATGGCTGAGTTGATTCATATAGTACATTTGCTTACATGATTACATGACTGAATTTGCTGAACACAAAAGAGAAAAAAAAGACTGAAAAAAATCTATGTTGGCTTATTATATTTTAAAGCAATAAAAAGTACAAAACAAAATTTGAAATAAAAGACAAGTTAATACATACATACACACACACTAAAGAGATTCAGGAAAACAAACAAACAAACAAAACAAACAAAAAAAACATTGTTGTAATTTATGTTGCAAGTTCATGGGAGAAACAGAAGAGTGTTCTTCAAGCGTAGCATGCTGGTACTCTGTGACCCGGAAACACCCTCGGACAAAAACTATTTCATCCTAATGACAAAACACATAAAAACAAACTGAACTGTGTGTGCTGTGCAATTGAGTGAGGAGTGCTCAGACCTTTACATAGGACAGCCCACTCTGCAGATGCATAGTACAACATAGGAGGCCCAGCTCATCAGCACAGATGTACATATTCACATCATTCTTTTGAAGGTAAAAAGGCTCACATTTTGGTTAGAAGACACAGATGCTTTTTGAGATAATGGTAAATGACGCCATATGTGTCCATCTGAAACTCACCATCACTTTTTAGAACTGAAAAAGCTTTTTGGATGAAAAATGAAATGTCTTCAAGAACTTAATAAGAAGTCCAGTTGCCTTCAACTCAGACGCTGCAGTTTCATTTTATAAAGCATCTTTCTCATTGGTCAGATTTTTGTACTCTACTAACTTCTATTTAAGAGTAGTTTGACAAGAACAAAACATTGATTTCATTTATAAAAATCCAAGATGTTCATGTCCTAAGACTGAGAGAATATTTCATTCCCTACCATCTTTGCCATGTCATGAATTTCCTAGTTCGTGTTCCTTAGTTTGTAGTAGTGATGGCTAAACTAAGCTTTCTGAAGCATTGAAGCTTGTGTTAAAAAACGGTTCATTACTTGAGTCATCTCTGGTGACATCTGGTGGCCAAAAATATGAAGAACAGCTTTAATCTACAAATTGAAGTCTACTGCTTCATTATGACTGCCCACTCTACAGAGTGGAGTTCACAATTCTGTCTGGTATTGGGTCCCCTTTCTGCTGCTTTGAACATGTATTTTTTGGGGAGAAAAAATTATGTCTATTTGTTTAATAAATACATTTGATCAATAAACTTTCCTTATTTAAACATGTGCCATGGTGTGGTCTGTCTTTGCTTGTGACGTCTTGATGTTAGTAAACACAATAGATGAAAAATACATATATACATATAATAATAATGAACATTATTATTATGGAGTATGCTTTTGCTGTGAGGTCCTGCCTCCATGTACTTATGCAATTAATCACTGGACAGATGGACAGCTATGTTTATAAATAATATTATATCAGGTCAATTGTCTTATACATATTTTTGACCTGGAATTGATTGTGAACTGGAAAGGGAAAATACTTATGAACTTGTAAAGTAAAAACATGATGCATTTAAGGTTATCCTGTTTGGCTTTTATTTAAGAAGAGAATTTGTTCCACTGTGCGATGGTCGAGTCTGTTTCTTTCGGAGATAATTTCTCCTGCCTTAGAAAAAATCCGCTCACATGGAACAGAAGAGGCTGGCGTGCACAGAAACTGGTAGAGATGCAGGTATACGGTCTTCCTGGGTCCCACAGACTATCACCTCAACAGAATAAACAAATTCAATTGCTGCACATTTTTGTAGAATAACATTTTAAGATTGTTTTAAAAATAAAATAACACCCAAAACAAAGGCAAACAACAAGAACACAAAGCTGGCAAACCCACCCGATTGACCAAAATTAACTCAAAATACTCCCATGTGACAGAACCTCCTCTCCTCCTTGCTGGCTCCATATCTCTCAATAGAATGATCAGTGGTTTGTTATCTCTCACCATCAAAACACTCCACAAATCCCATGCATGATTTACTTCCTTATAAACCATTGAACCAGGTGCCGAAGAGTTACGTTCTAAATGAAGCCTCGACACAGTGTTTCTGACGCAGTGTTTTTTTGTGAAAGACGCTCCAGAGCGTCAGCTTCAAGCAGGCTATCGCTAGTTTCTAGATTCAAGTGTCCAGTTTAGTTTCTAGTTTTCACGTTTGAGGTTTTGGTTAGTTTTTTTGTGAAGTTTACTTTTTACGGAAAGTCTCCCAGCAATAAACGCTTTAAGTTCATTCTGTTTCGTGAGCCCTGCAGTTGGGTCCTACATCCTGCCTGCCACACAGGACACATGACAATAGGTTTTGAAATATAATGTTGTACTATAAATCCCAGAATTTTGTTTATTTGCATCAACACAATTGTAATACTTGCAAGAAAAACATCACATAGCCATTACTGAATGATCTCTTTTACTGTTAAAGAACACAGAATGAAGAGCAAAAAAAATCTCTACTTTTATTTATGTATTTTTTTTTAAATTAAACAATTAATTTGTTTTGGTTCCTTTTTGAGGAAAGTAAGTAATAAATGTGAAAGGCACTTAAGAAACATTCTTTTCTTCTTTGCTGCATAGATCTGTTCACTTCCATTCAATCACTTCTTTTCTCTTCTCATGTTATGGTTTAACCTTCAGGACCTTCAGGGAAAAAAACTGTGGCAATATTCCATTTTTTCTGAAGAACTAGATGGGGGAAAAAAACAACACATGCACACACAACAGGAAATCAGTGGATGAAGTGAAAGTAAAATAAGAATGTCTTGATGCTGAAAATCAAACAGAGGTTAGTCTGACCTCCTCCAGTATATCCTGAATTTCTGAGTCTGACAGCTGAGGAAATGACTTCAGTCTCATGTTCAGTCCGATGATAAAGTCTGTTGATACAAAATCACAATTTTTACATAAAATAATAAAAAGATCATTTTAAACGATAATGTACTCTTTTAAAATAACTATGTATTACTTTTCATTTCAGTACATAAAACAATACTATGATGTTCGTTATTATGATTTCATGAAATCTTTATTTATGAATTAAATTCAGCAATTATTATTTTATTTAACTATCTGAAGTAGAGTTAACCAAGAACATATGACCTCATTACAATATTGTTCTTATTTCATAATTTCTCAATTATATTTACATTCTATACATTTTTAAGTGAGTATTTTGTCTTGCTTTATCCTGACATCAGGATTATTTTCCGAGCTTCTGTTTTTAAAATTAAACACCAATTCCAAAAATGTTGGGGCCCTATTTAAAATGCAAATAAAAACAGATTGCACTATTTTCCAAATCTCATAAACCCATATTTTTTCCACAAAACAATATTAAAAATAACTTCTTCTACCTGGAAAAAAGAAAAACGTACGATTTAAAAAAAATATATTAAATTGAATTTTTTTGAATGTGATGGTTAACAATGTGTAACATCACCTCTACCTTTCACAAGAGTCTGTCAATATGTCCTAGGCACTAGTGTACCAAAGCACCCATACCATCAAGGATACAGGCTTTTGAACTGAGCACTGATCACAGAACAGTTTTCACATTGCCTCAGTCCATTTTAAATAAGCTTTGGCCAATAGAAGGCAGTGGCATTTTGTGTTTACCTATGTCTTTGCATGATAGAGCTTTAACCTGCATTTGTGGATGGCAGAGTAGAATATCTTCACAACAATTTCTGAAAGTTAGACATGAAATATGGACATCTATTGCTGATATTGGAGAGATTTCTCCAAATTGCGCAAAGTTTTCAAAGACATTATGTACTGTATGACAATGATGAGATATTCAAAGTCTTAGCAGTTTTATGTTCAGGAACGTTATATTACTTATTTATTTATTATTATTATTCACTTTGTTTTTGCATTTCAGACAAAATTACCAATCTTTACTCTTGAGAAACCGGGCCTCTCTAAAGTGCTCTTCCTATAACCGATCATGTAATCTGCTTAGCTGAAAAGGTTCCTCCAGCAGCTCCTTTTGAGTACCACTTCTTTTTCCAGTCTTTTGATATCCCCATCCTTACTTTTTTGAGACATGTTGGTGGATGTCTCAAAAAACGCTAATGCAAAATAAGTTTATATGATATAGTATCTATGTTCGATAGTTAATAAAGTATAAAATATTTTACATAGCTTTCCAACTGGATTTCCAGACCCAAACCCATCAGACAAATATAAGTAAAAAACAAAAACTAAAATCACCAAATGACACAAAGAGATAATTGCAGACACAAAGAAATAATTCAGAAGTGCAGCAAATTAAAGAAATGCAAATACTTACTAGGCCCTTAAGATATGGGAAGCAGAATCAGTGGTGTTTTACATGAAAAAAAAGATATTTCAAATTAAATTCAAATTATGCAACTGTTTTCCTGAAAATTGAATTCTGACAAGTAAAAAAAAAAAAAAAACACTGTTGAATTATTATCAGTAGTTTGTGAAAACATTGTATTGCAGTTTAAATCAATTGATTAACTCACCAGTGACTGCAGTAATGCTGACTCCACTGCTTCTGACGTTCTCAAACACAGAGTAGAGAGTGAATGTGTATTGAGTTCCAGCAGTGAGAGATGAGACTGTGTGAGTTACTGATCCATTTCCAGCTGGTGCACTGATGTTTGTCTCTGTACCATTAAACTGGAGAACAAAGCTGACATTGTTGTTGATTTTATTCCACTGCAGAGTGATGCTGCTCTCAGTTTGTCCTGTTGATTTGAATCCTTCAGCATCTGGAGGAGCTGAGAGAGAAAATGAGGAGTGAAGTGACTTGTTTAAGAAAGTATTAAAATGTGTTTGCTTTCTCTTGTGCAAGTAGTACACATACCAGCTTTTAGTTTCAGTAGCAGGTCTTGCTAGACCAATCCTTACTGCTAGTACAACAATAAAGTACTGATGTACCATGACTGTCAGTAACTGCTCTTCATTATAAGTTATTGTTTCTAATTTGCATATGAAAATTATTCATTTATGTTTTCCATCATATGTTGCTGAGTTTAATCTTCTAATGTCCCAAATGCTCTTGATCGATTATTAAGTGGAACCAAATTTACTGCACCTTCAGACATCATTAAATATTGTCTAGAGATTGATTTAAAATGTTACATTGGTCAGTAAAAGATGCACTGCATTTAACATTTTCTATGTTTGCATTTCCTTCTGTAAACAAACATTGCTGAAGTTGGTTTGTAACATATCACTAACATTCATTAACTCACCAGTGACTGCAGTAATGCTGACTCCACTGCTTCTGACGTTCTCAAACACAGAGTAGAGAGTGAATGTGTATTGAGTTCCAGCAGTGAGAGATGAGACTGTTTGATTCACTGGTCCATTTCCAGCTGGTGCACTGATGCTTGTCTCTGTACCATTAAACTGGAGAACAAAGCTGACATTGTTGTTGACTTTATTCCACTGCAGAGTGATGCTGGTTTCATTTTGTCCTGATGATATGAGGTTTTGTGCATTTGAAGGAGCTAAATGGAAAAATGAGAAAATAAAGTAAGTTTCAAAAATTCTTCAAAATTGATTTCTCACTAGTTAAAAACAGTCAAAAATTATACTGTTGAATTATTATCAGTAGTTTGTGAAAACATTGTATTGCAGTTTAAATCAATTGATTATCTTACCAGTGACTGCAGTAATGCTGACTCCACTGCTTCTGACGTTCTCAAACACAGAGTAGAGAGTGAATGTGTATTGAGTTGCAGCAGTGAGAGATGAGACTGTTTGATTCACTGGTCCATTTCCAGCTGGTGCACTGATGCTTGTCTCTGTACCATTAAACTGGAGAACAAAGCTGACATTGTTGTTGACTTTATTCCACTGCAGAGTGATGCTGGTTTCATTTTGTCCTGATGATATGAGGTTTTGTGCATTTGAAGGAGCTAAATGGAAAAATGAGAAAATAAAGTAAGTTTCAAAAATTCTTCAAAATTGATTTCTCACTAGTTAAAAACAGTCAAAAATTATACTGTTGAATTATTATCAGTAGTTTGTGAAAACATTGTATTGCAGTTTAAATCAATTGATTATCTTACCAGTGACTGCAGTAATGCTGACTCCACTGCTTCTGACGTTCTCAAACACAGAGTAGAGAGTGAATGTGTATTGAGTTCCAGCAGTGAGAGATGAGACTGTTTGATTCACTGGTCCATTTCCAGCTGGTGAACTGATACTTGTCTCTGTACCATTAAACTGGAGAACAAAGCTGACATTGTTGTTGACTTTATTCCACTGCAGAGTGATGCTGGTTTCATTTTGTCCTGATGATATGAGGTTTTGTGCATTTGAAGGAGCTAAATGGAAAAATGAGAAAATAAAGTAAGTTTCAAAAATTCTTCAAAATTGATTTCTCACTAGTTAAAAACAGTCAAAAATTATACTGTTGAATTATTATCAGTAGTTTGTGAAAACATTGTATTGCAGTTTAAATCAATTGATTATCTTACCAGTGACTGCAGTAATGCTGACTCCACTGCTTCTGACGTTCTCAAACACAGAGTAGAGAGTGAATGTGTATTGAGTTCCAGCAGTGAGAGATGAGACTGTTTGATTCACTGGTCCATTTCCAGCTGGTGCACTGATGCTTGTCTCTGTACCATTAAACTGGAGAACAAAGCTGACATTGTTGTTGACTTTATTCCACTGCAGAGTGATGCTGGTTTCATTTTGTCCTGATGATATGAGGTTTTGTGCATTTGAAGGAGCTAAATGGAAAAATGAGAAAATAAAGTAAGTTTCAAAAATTCTTCAAAATTGATTCCTAACTAGTTAAAAATAGTAAAAAATTATACTGTTGAATTATTATCAGTAGTTTGTGAAAACATTGTATTGCAGTTTATATCAATTGATTAACTCACCAGTGACTGCAGTAATGCTGACTCCACTGCTTCTGACGTTCTCAAACACAGAGTAGAGAGTGAATGTGTATTGAGTTCCAGCAGTGAGAGATGAGACTGTTTGATTCACTGGTCGATTTCCAGCTGGTGCACTGATGCTTGTCTCTGTACCATTAAACTGGAGAACAAAGCTGACATTGTTGTTGACTTTATTCCACTGCAGAGTGATGCTGGTTTCATTTTGTCCTGATGATATGAGGTTTTGTGCATTTGAAGGAGCTAAATGGAAAAATGAGAAAATAAAGTAAGTTTCAAAAATTCTTCAAAATTGATTTCTCACTAGTTAAAAACAGTCAAAAATTATACTGTTGAATTATTATCAGTAGTTTGTGAAAACATTGTATTGCAGTTTATATCAATTGATTATCTTACCAGTGACTGCAGTAATGCTGACTCCACTGCTTCTGACGTTCTCAAACACAGAGTAGAGAGTGAATGTGTATTGAGTTCCAGCAGTGAGAGATGAGACTGTTTGATTCACTGGTCCATTTCCAGCTGGTGAACTGATACTTGTCTCTGTACCATTAAACTGGAGAACAAAGCTGACATTGTTGTTGACTTTATTCCACTGCAGAGTGATGCTGGTTTCATTTTGTCCTGATGATATGAGGTTTTGTGCATTTGAAGGAGCTAAATGGAAAAATGAGAAAATAAAGTAAGTTTCAAAAATTCTTCAAAATGGATTTCTCACTAGTTAAAAACAGTCAAAAATTATACTGTTGAATTATTATCAGTATTTTTTGAAAATACTGTATTGCAGTTTAAACCAATCGATTAACTCACCAGTGACTGCAGTAATGCTGACTCCACTGCTTCTGACGTTCTCAAACACAGAGTAGAGAGTGAATGTGTATTGAGTTCCAGCAGTGAGAGATGAGACTGTTTGATTCACTGGTCCATTTCCAGCTGGTGCACTGATGCTTGTCTCTGTACCATTAAACTGGAGAACAAAGCTGACATTGTTGTTGACTTTATTCCACTGCAGAGTGATGCTGGTTTCATTTTGTCCTGATGATATGAGGTTTTGTGCATTTGAAGGAGCTAAATGGAAAAATGAGAAAATAAAGTAAGTTTCAAAAATTCTTCAAAATTGATTTCTCACTAGTTAAAAACAGTCAAAAATTATACTGTTGAATTATTATCAGTAGTTTGTGAAAACATTGTATTGCAGTTTAAATCAATTGATTATCTTACCAGTGACTGCAGTAATGCTGACTCCACTGCTTCTGACGTTCTCAAACACAGAGTAGAGAGTGAATGTGTATTGAGTTGCAGCAGTGAGAGATGAGACTGTTTGATTCACTGGTCCATTTCCAGCTGGTGCACTGATGCTTGTCTCTGTACCATTAAACTGGAGAACAAAGCTGACATTGTTGTTGACTTTATTCCACTGCAGAGTGATGCTGGTTTCATTTTGTCCTGATGATATGAGGTTTTGTGCATTTGAAGGAGCTAAATGGAAAAATGAGAAAATAAAGTAAGTTTCAAAAATTCTTCAAGATTGATTTCTCACTAGTTAAAAACAGTCAAAAATTATACTGTTGAATTATTATCAGTAGTTTGTGAAAACATTGTATTGCAGTTTAAATCAATTGATTATCTTACCAGTGACTGCAGTAATGCTGACTCCACTGCTTCTGACGTTCTCAAACACAGAGTAGAGAGTGAATGTGTATTGAGTTGCAGCAGTGAGAGATGAGACTGTTTGATTCACTGGTCCATTTCCAGCTGGTGCACTGATGCTTGTCTCTGTACCATTAAACTGGAGAACAAAGCTGACATTGTTGTTGACTTTATTCCACTGCAGAGTGATGCTGGTTTCATTTTGTCCTGATGATATGAGGTTTTGTGCATTTGAAGGAGCTAAATGGAAAAATGAGAAAATAAAGTAAGTTTCAAAAATTCTTCAAGATTGATTTCTCACTAGTTAAAAACAGTCAAAAATTATACTGTTGAATTATTATCAGTAGTTTGTGAAAACATTGTATTGCAGTTTAAATCAATTGATTATCTTACCAGTGACTGCAGTAATGCTGACTCCACTGCTTCTGACGTTCTCAAACACAGAGTAGAGAGTGAATGTGTATTGAGTTCCAGCAGTGAGAGATGAGACTGTTTGATTCACTGGTCGATTTCCAGCTGGTGAACTGATACTTGTCTCTGTACCATTAAACTGGAGAACAAAGCTGACATTGTTGTTGACTTTATTCCACTGCAGAGTGATGCTGGTTTCATTTTGTCCTGATGATATGAGGTTTTGTGCATTTGAAGGAGCTAAATGGAAAAATGAGAAAATAAAGTAAGTTTCAAAAATTCTTCAAAATTGATTTCTCACTAGTTAAAAACAGTCAAAAATTATACTGTTGAATTATTATCAGTAGTTTGTGAAAACATTGTATTGCAGTTTAAATCAATTGATTATCTTACCAGTGACTGCAGTAATGCTGACTCCACTGCTTCTGACGTTCTCAAACACAGAGTAGAGAGTGAATGTGTATTGAGTTCCAGCAGTGAGAGATGAGACTGTTTGATTCACTGGTCCATTTCCAGCTGGTGCACTGATGCTTGTCTCTGTACCATTAAACTGGAGAACAAAGCTGACATTGTTGTTGACTTTATTCCACTGCAGAGTGATGCTGGTTTCATTTTGTCCTGATGATATGAGGTTTTGTGCATTTGAAGGAGCTAAACGGAAAAATGAGAAAATAAAGTAAGTTTCAAAAATTCTTCAAAATTGATTTCTAACTAGTTAAAAATAGTAAAAAATTATACTGTTGAATTATTATCAGTAGTTTGTGAAAACATTGTATTGCAGTTTATATCAATTGATTAACTCACCAGTGACTGCAGTAATGCTGACTCCACTGCTTCTGACGTTCTCAAACACAGAGTAGAGAGTGAATGTGTATTGAGTTCCAGCAGTGAGAGATGAGACGGTTTGATTCACTGGTCGATTGCCAGCTGGTGCACTGATGCTTGTCTCTGTACCATTAAACTGGAGAACAAAGCTGACATTGTTGTTGACTTTATTCCACTGCAGAGTGATGCTGGTTTCATTTTGTCCTGATGATATGAGGTTTTGTGCATTTGAAGGAGCTAAATGGAAAAATGAGAAAATAAAGTAAGTTTCAAAAATTCTTCAAAATTGATTTCTCACTAGTTAAAAACAGTCAAAAATTATACTCTTGAATTATTATCAGTAGTTTGTGAAAACATTGTATTGCAGTTTATATCAATTGATTATCTTACCAGTGACTGCAGTAATGCTGACTCCACTGCTTCTGACGTTCTCAAACACAGAGTAGAGAGTGAATGTGTATTGAGTTGCAGCAGTGAGAGATGAGACTGTTTGATTCACTGGTCCATTTCCAGCTGGTGAACTGATACTTGTCTCTGTACCATTAAACTGGAGAACAAAGCTGACATTGTTGTTGACTTTATTCCACTGCAGAGTGATGCTGGTTTCATTTTGTCCTGATGATATGAGGTTTTGTGCATTTGAAGGAGCTAAATGGAAAAATGAGAAAATAAAGTAAGTTTCAAAAATTCTTCAAAATGGATTTCTCACTAGTTAAAAACAGTAAAAAATTATAATGTTGAATTATTATCAGTATTTTTTGAAAATACTGTATTGCAGTTTAAACCAATCGATTAACTCACCAGTGACTGCAGTAATGCTGACTCCACTGCTTCTGACGTTCTCAAACACAGAGTAGAGAGTGAATGTGTATTGAGTTCCAGCAGTGAGAGATGAGACTGTTTGATTCACTGGTCCATTTCCAGCTGGTGCACTGATGCTTGTCTCTGTACCATTAAACTGGAGAATAAAGCTGACATTGTTGTTGACTTTAATCCACTGCAGAGTGATGCTGGTTTCATTTTGTCCTGATGATATGAGGTTTTGTGCATTTGAAGGAGCTAAATGGAAAAATGAGAAAATAAAGTAAGTTTCAAAAATTCTTCAAAATTGATTTCTCACTAGTTAAAAACAGTCAAAAATTATACTGTTGAATTATTATCAGTAGTTTGTGAAAACATTGTATTGCAGTTTAAATCAATTGATTATCTTACCAGTGACTGCAGTAATGCTGACTCCACTGCTTCTGACGTTCTCAAACACAGAGTAGAGAGTGAATGTGTATTGAGTTGCAGCAGTGAGAGATGAGACTGTTTGAGTCACTGGTCCATTTCCAGCTGGTGCACTGATGCTTGTCTCTGTACCATTAAACTGGAGAACAAAGCTGACATTGTTGTTGACTTTATTCCACTGCAGAGTGATGCTGGTTTCATTTTGTCCTGATGATATGAGGTTTTGTGCATTTGAAGGAGCTAAATGGAAAAATGAGAAAATAAAGTAAGTTTCAAAAATTCTTCAAAATGGATTTCTCACTAGTTAAAAACAGTCAAAAATTATACTGTTGAATTATTATCAGTATTTTTTGAAAATACTGTATTGCAGTTTAAACCAATCGATTAACTCACCAGTGACTGCAGTAATGCTGACTCCACTGCTTCTGACGTTCTCAAACACAGAGTAGAGAGTGAATGTGTATTGAGTTCCAGCAGTGAGAGATGAGACTGTTTGATTCACTGGTCCATTTCCAGCTGGTGCACTGATGCTTGTCTCTGTACCATTAAACTGGAGAACAAAGCTGACATTGTTGTTGACTTTATTCCACTGCAGAGTGATGCTGGTTTCATTTTGTCCTGATGATATGAGGTTTTGTGCATTTGAAGGAGCTAAATGGAAAAATGAGAAAATAAAGTAAGTTTCAAAAATTCTTCAAAATTGATTTCTCACTAGTTAAAAACAGTCAAAAATTATACTGTTGAATTATTATCAGTAGTTTGTGAAAACATTGTATTGCAGTTTAAATCAATTGATTATCTTACCAGTGACTGCAGTAATGCTGACTCCACTGCTTCTGACGTTCTCAAACACAGAGTAGAGAGTGAATGTGTATTGAGTTGCAGCAGTGAGAGATGAGACTGTTTGATTCACTGGTCCATTTCCAGCTGGTGCACTGATGCTTGTCTCTGTACCATTAAACTGGAGAACAAAGCTGACATTGTTGTTGACTTTATTCCACTGCAGAGTGATGCTGGTTTCATTTTGTCCTGATGATATGAGGTTTTGTGCATTTGAAGGAGCTAAATGGAAAAATGAGAAAATAAAGTAAGTTTCAAAAATTCTTCAAAATTGATTTCTCACTAGTTAAAAACAGTCAAAAATTATACTGTTGAATTATTATCAGTAGTTTGTGAAAACATTGTATTGCAGTTTAAATCAATTGATTAACTCACCAGTGACTGCAGTAATGCTGACTCCACTGCTTCTGACGTTCTCAAACACAGAGTAGAGAGTGAATGTGTATTGAGTTCCAGCAGTGAGAGATGAGACTGTTTGATTCACTGGTCCATTTCCAGCTGGTGCACTGATGCTTGTCTCTGTACCATTAAACTGGAGAACAAAGCTGACATTGTTGTTGACTTTATTCCACTGCAGAGTGATGCTGGTTTCATTTTGTCCTGATGATATGAGGTTTTGTGCATTTGAAGGAGCTAAATGGAAAAATGAGAAAATAAAGTAAGTTTCAAAAATTCTTCAGAATTGATTTCTCACTAGTTAAAAACAGTCAAAAATTATACTGTTGAATTATTATCAGTAGTTTGTGAAAACATTGTATTGCAGTTTAAATCAATTGATTAACTCACCAGTGACTGCAGTAATGCTGACTCCACTGCTTCTGATGTTCTCAAACACAGAGTAGAGAGTGAATGTGTATTGAGTTCCAGCAGTGAGAGATGAGACTGTTTGATTCACTGGTCCATTTCCAGCTGGTGCACTGATGCTTGTCTCTGTACCATTAAACTGGAGAACAAAGCTGACATTGTTGTTGACTTTATTCCACTGCAGAGTGATGCTGGTTTCATTTTGTCCTGATGATATGAGGTTTTGTGCATTTGAAGGAGCTAAATGGAAAAATGAGAAAATAAAGTAAGTTTCAAAAATTCTTCAAAATTGATTTCTCACTAGTTAAAAACAGTCAAAAATTATAATGTTGAATTATTATCAGTAGTTTGTGAAAACATTGTATTGCAGTTTAAATCAATTGATTAACTCACCAGTGACTGCAGTAATGCTGACTCCACTGCTTCTGACGTTCTCAAACACAGAGTAGAGAGTGAATGTGTATTGAGTTCCAGCAGTGAGAGATGAGACTGTTTGATTCACTGGTCCATTTCCAGCTGGTGCACTGATGCTTGTCTCTGTACCATTAAACTGGAGAACAAAGCTGACATTGTTGTTGACTTTATTCCACTGCAGAGTGATGCTGGTTTCATTTTGTCCTGATGATATGAGGTTTTGTGCATTTGAAGGAGCTAAATGGAAAAATGAGAAAATAAAGTAAGTTTCAAAAATTCTTCAAAATTGATTTCTCACTAGTTAAAAACAGTCAAAAATTATACTGTTGAATTATTATCAGTAGTTTGTGAAAACATTGTATTGCAGTTTAAATCAATTGATTAACTCACCAGTGACTGCAATAATGCTGACTCCACTGCTTCTGACGTTCTCAAACACAGAGTAGAGAGTGAATGTGTATTGAGTTCCAGCAGTGAGAGATGAGACTGTTTGATTCACTGGTCCATTTCCAGCTGGTGCACTGATGCTTGTCTCTGTACCATTAAACTGGAGAACAAAGCTGACATTGTTGTTGACTTTATTCCACTGCAGAGTGATGCTGGTTTCATTTTGTCCTGATGATATGAGGTTTTGTGCATTTGAAGGAGCTAAATGGAAAAATGAGAAAATAAAGTAAGTTTCAAAAATTCTTCAAAATTGATTTCTCACTAGTTAAAAACAGTCAAAAATTATACTGTTGAATTATTATCAGTAGTTTGTGAAAACATTGTATTGCAGTTTAAATCAATTGATTATCTTACCAGTGACTGCAGTAATGCTGACTCCACTGCTTCTGACGTTCTCAAACACAGAGTAGAGAGTGAATGTGTATTGAGTTGCAGCAGTGAGAGATGAGACTGTTTGATTCACTGGTCCATTTCCAGCTGGTGAACTGATACTTGTCTCTGTACCATTAAACTGGAGAACAAAGCTGACATTGTTGTTGACTTTATTCCACTGCAGAGTGATGCTGGTTTCATTTTGTCCTGATGATATGAGGTTTTGTGCATTTGAAGGAGCTAAATGGAAAAATGAGAAAATAAAGTAAGTTTCAAAAATTCTTCAAAATTGATTTCTCACTAGTTAAAAACAGTCAAAAATTATACTGTTGAATTATTATCAGTAGTTTGTGAAAACATTGTATTGCAGTTTAAATCAATTGATTAACTCACCAGTGACTGCAGTAATGCTGACTCCACTGCTTCTGACGTTCTCAAACACAGAGTAGAGAGTGAATGTGTATTGAGTTCCAGCAGTGAGAGATGAGACTGTTTGATTCACTGGTCCATTTCCAGCTGGTGCACTGATGCTTGTCTCTGTACCATTAAACTGGAGAACAAAGCTGACATTGTTGTTGACTTTATTCCACTGCAGAGTGATGCTGGTTTCATTTTGTCCTGATGATATGAGGTTTTGTGCATTTGAAGGAGCTAAATGGAAAAATGAGAAAATAAAGTAAGTTTCAAAAATTCTTCAAAATTGATTTCTAACTAGTTAAAAACAGTAAAAAATTATACTGTTGAATTATTATCAGTAGTTTGTGAAAATATTGTATTGCAGTTTAAATCAATTGATTAACTTACCAGTGACTGCAGTAATGCTGACTCCACTGCTTCTGACGTTCTCAAACACAGAGTAGAGAGTGAATGTGTATTGAGTTCCAGCAGTGAGAGATGAGACTGTTTGATTCACTGGTCCATTTCCAGCTGGTGCACTGATGCTTGTCTCTGTACCATTAAACTGGAGAACAAAGCTGACATTGTTGTTGACTTTATTCCACTGCAGAGTGATGCTGGTTTCATTTTGTCCTGATGATATGAGGTTTTGTGCATTTGAAGGAGCTAAATGGAAAAATGAGAAAATAAAGTAAGTTTCAAAAATTCTTCAAAATTGATTTCTCACTAGTTAAAAACAGTCAAAAATTATACTGTTGAATTATTATCAGTAGTTTGTGAAAATATTGTATTGCAGTTTAAATCAATTGATTAACTCACCAGTGACTGCAGTAATGCTGACTCCACTGCTTCTGACGTTCTCAAACACAGAGTAGAGAGTGAATGTGTATTGAGTTCCAGCAGTGAGAGATGAGACTGTTTGATTCACTGGTCCATTTCCAGCTGGTGCACTGATGCTTGTCTCTGTACCATTAAACTGGAGAACAAAGCTGACATTGTTGTTGACTTTATTCCACTGCAGAGTGATGCTGGTTTCATTTTGTCCTGATGATATGAGGTTTTGTGCATTTGAAGGAGCTAAATGGAAAAATGAGAAAATAAAGTAAGTTTCAAAAATTCTTCAAAATTGATTTCTCACTAGTTAAAAACAGTCAAAAATTATACTGTTGAATTATTATCAGTAGTTTGTGAAAACATTGTATTGCAGTTTAAATCAATTGATTAACTCACCAGTGACTGCAATAATGCTGACTCCACTGCTTCTGACGTTCTCAAACACAGAGTAGAGAGTGAATGTGTATTGAGTTCCAGCAGTGAGAGATGAGACTGTTTGATTCACTGGTCCATTTCCAGCTGGTGCACTGATGCTTGTCTCTGTACCATTAAACTGGAGAACAAAGCTGACATTGTTGTTGACTTTATTCCACTGCAGAGTGATGCTGGTTTCATTTTGTCCTGATGATATGAGGTTTTGTGCATTTGAAGGAGCTAAATGGAAAAATGAGAAAATAAAGTAAGTTTCAAAAATTCTTCAAAATTGATTTCTCACTAGTTAAAAACAGTCAAAAATTATACTGTTGAATTATTATCAGTAGTTTGTGAAAACATTGTATTGCAGTTTAAATCAATTGATTATCTTACCAGTGACTGCAGTAATGCTGACTCCACTGCTTCTGACGTTCTCAAACACAGAGTAGAGAGTGAATGTGTATTGAGTTGCAGCAGTGAGAGATGAGACTGTTTGATTCACTGGTCCATTTCCAGCTGGTGAACTGATACTTGTCTCTGTACCATTAAACTGGAGAACAAAGCTGACATTGTTGTTGACTTTATTCCACTGCAGAGTGATGCTGGTTTCATTTTGTCCTGATGATATGAGGTTTTGTGCATTTGAAGGAGCTAAATGGAAAAATGAGAAAATAAAGTAAGTTTCAAAAATTCTTCAAAATTGATTTCTCACTAGTTAAAAACAGTCAAAAATTATACTGTTGAATTATTATCAGTAGTTTGTGAAAACATTGTATTGCAGTTTAAATCAATTGATTAACTCACCAGTGACTGCAGTAATGCTGACTCCACTGCTTCTGACGTTCTCAAACACAGAGTAGAGAGTGAATGTGTATTGAGTTCCAGCAGTGAGAGATGAGACTGTTTGATTCACTGGTCCATTTCCAGCTGGTGCACTGATGCTTGTCTCTGTACCATTAAACTGGAGAACAAAGCTGACATTGTTGTTGACTTTATTCCACTGCAGAGTGATGCTGGTTTCATTTTGTCCTGATGATATGAGGTTTTGTGCATTTGAAGGAGCTAAATGGAAAAATGAGAAAATAAAGTAAGTTTCAAAAATTCTTCAAAATTGATTTCTAACTAGTTAAAAACAGTAAAAAATTATACTGTTGAATTATTATCAGTAGTTTGTGAAAATATTGTATTGCAGTTTAAATCAATTGATTAACTTACCAGTGACTGCAGTAATGCTGACTCCACTGCTTCTGACGTTCTCAAACACAGAGTAGAGAGTGAATGTGTATTGAGTTCCAGCAGTGAGAGATGAGACTGTTTGATTCACTGGTCCATTTCCAGCTGGTGCACTGATGCTTGTCTCTGTACCATTAAACTGGAGAACAAAGCTGACATTGTTGTTGACTTTATTCCACTGCAGAGTGATGCTGGTTTCATTTTGTCCTGATGATATGAGGTTTTGTGCATTTGAAGGAGCTAAATGGAAAAATGAGAAAATAAAGTAAGTTTCAAAAATTCTTCAAAATTGATTTCTCACTAGTTAAAAACAGTCAAAAATTATACTGTTGAATTATTATCAGTAGTTTGTGAAAATATTGTATTGCAGTTTAAATCAATTGATTAACTCACCAGTGACTGCAGTAATGCTGACTCCACTGCTTCTGACGTTCTCAAACACAGAGTAGAGAGTGAATGTGTATTGAGTTGCAGCAGTGAGAGATGAGACTGTTTGATTCACTGGTCCATTTCCAGCTGGTGCACTGATGCTTGTCTCTGTACCATTAAACTGGAGAACAAAGCTGACATTGTTGTTGACTTTATTCCACTGCAGAGTGATGCTGGTTTCATTTTGTCCTGATGATATGAGGTTTTGTGCATTTGAAGGAGCTAAATGGAAAAATGAGAAAATAAAGTAAGTTTCAAAAATTCTTCAGAATTGATTTCTCACTAGTTAAAAACAGTCAAAAATTATACTGTTGAATTATTATCAGTAGTTTGTGAAAACACTGAATTGCATTTTAAATCAATTGATTAACTCACCAGTGACTGCAGTAATGCTGACTCCACTGCTTCTGATGTTCTCAAACACAGAGTAGAGAGTGAATGTGTATTGAGTTCCAGCAGTGAGAGATGAGACTGTTTGATTCACTGGTCCATTTCCAGCTGGTGCACTGATGCTTGTCTCTGTACCATTAAACTGGAGAACAAAGCTGACATTGTTGTTGACTTTATTCCACTGCAGAGTGATGCTGGTTTCATTTTGTCCTGATGATATGAGGTTTTGTGCATTTGAAGGAGCTAAATGGAAAAATGAGAAAATAAAGTAAGTTTCAAAAATTCTTCAAAATTGATTTCTCACTAGTTAAAAACAGTCAAAAATTATACTGTTGAATTATTATCAGTAGTTTGTGAAAACATTGTATTGCAGTTTAAATCAATTGATTAACTCACCAGTGACTGCAGTAATGCTGACTCCACTGCTTCTGACGTTCTCAAACACAGAGTAGAGAGTGAATGTGTATTGAGTTCCAGCAGTGAGAGATGAGACTGTTTGATTCACTGGTCCATTTCCAGCTGGTGCACTGATGCTTGTCTCTGTACCATTAAACTGGAGAACAAAGCTGACATTGTTGTTGACTTTATTCCACTGCAGAGTGATGCTGGTTTCATTTTGTCCTGATGATATGAGGTTTTGTGCATTTGAAGGAGCTAAATGGAAAAATGAGAAAATAAAGTAAGTTTCAAAAATTCTTCAAAATTGATTTCTCACTAGTTAAAAACAGTCAAAAATTATACTGTTGAATTATTATCAGTATTTTTTGAAAATACTGTATTGCAGTTTAAACCAATCGATTAACTCACCAGTGACTGCAGTAATGCTGACTCCACTGCTTCTGACGTTCTCAAACACAGAGTAGAGAGTGAATGTGTATTGAGTTGCAGCAGTGAGAGATGAGACTGTTTGATTCACTGGTCCATTTCCAGCTGGTGCACTGATGCTTGTCTCTGTACCATTAAACTGGAGAACAAAGCTGACATTGTTGTTGACTTTATTCCACTGCAGAGTGATGCTGGTTTCATTTTGTCCTGATGATATGAGGTTTTGTGCATTTGAAGGAGCTAAATGGAAAAATGAGAAAATAAAGTAAGTTTCAAAAATTCTTCAAAATTGATTTCTCACTAGTTAAAAACAGTCAAAAATTATACTGTTGAATTATTATCAGTAGTTTGTGAAAACATTGTATTGCAGTTTAAATCAATTGATTATCTTACCAGTGACTGCAGTAATGCTGACTCCACTGCTTCTGACGTTCTCAAACACAGAGTAGAGAGTGAATGTGTATTGAGTTCCAGCAGTGAGAGATGAGACTGTTTGATTCACTGGTCCATTTCCAGCTGGTGCACTGATGCTTGTCTCTGTACCATTAAACTGGAGAACAAAGCTGACATTGTTGTTGACTTTATTCCACTGCAGAGTGATGCTGGTTTCATTTTGTCCTGATGATATGAGGTTTTGTGCATTTGAAGGAGCTAAATGGAAAAATGAGAAAATAAAGTAAGTTTCAAAAATTCTTCAAAATTGATTTCTCACTAGTTAAAAACAGTCAAAAATTATACTGTTGAATTATTATCAGTAGTTTGTGAAAACATTGTATTGCAGTTTAAATCAATTGATTATCTTACCAGTGACTGCAGTAATGCTGACTCCACTGCTTCTGACGTTCTCAAACACAGAGTAGAGAGTGAATGTGTATTGAGTTCCAGCAGTGAGAGATGAGACTGTTTGATTCACTGGTCCATTTCCAGCTGGTGCACTGATGCTTGTCTCTGTACCATTAAACTGGAGAACAAAGCTGACATTGTTGTTGACTTTATTCCACTGCAGAGTGATGCTGGTTTCATTTTGTCCTGATGATATGAGGTTTTGTGCATTTGAAGGAGCTAAATGGAAAAATGAGAAAATAAAGTAAGTTTCAAAAATTCTTCAAAATTGATTTCTCACTAGTTAAAAACAGTCAAAAATTATACTGTTGAATTATTATCAGTAGTTTGTGAAAACATTGTATTGCAGTTTAAATCAATTGATTAACTCACCAGTGACTGCAGTAATGCTGACTCCACTGCTTCTGACGTTCTCAAACACAGAGTAGAGAGTGAATGTGTATTGAGTTCCAGCAGTGAGAGATGAGACGGTTTGATTCACTGGTCGATTGCCAGCTGGTGCACTGATGCTTGTCTCTGTACCATTAAACTGGAGAACAAAGCTGACATTGTTGTTGACTTTATTCCACTGCAGAGTGATGCTGGTTTCATTTTGTCCTGATGATATGAGGTTTTGTGCATTTGAAGGAGCTAAATGGAAAAATGAGAAAATAAAGTAAGTTTCAAAAATTCTTCAAAATTGATTTCTCACTAGTTAAAAACAGTCAAAAATTATACTCTTGAATTATTATCAGTAGTTTGTGAAAACATTGTATTGCAGTTTATATCAATTGATTATCTTACCAGTGACTGCAGTAATGCTGACTCCACTGCTTCTGACGTTCTCAAACACAGAGTAGAGAGTGAATGTGTATTGAGTTGCAGCAGTGAGAGATGAGACTGTTTGATTCACTGGTCCATTTCCAGCTGGTGAACTGATACTTGTCTCTGTACCATTAAACTGGAGAACAAAGCTGACATTGTTGTTGACTTTATTCCACTGCAGAGTGATGCTGGTTTCATTTTGTCCTGATGATATGAGGTTTTGTGCATTTGAAGGAGCTAAATGGAAAAATGAGAAAATAAAGTAAGTTTCAAAAATTCTTCAAAATGGATTTCTCACTAGTTAAAAACAGTAAAAAATTATAATGTTGAATTATTATCAGTATTTTTTGAAAATACTGTATTGCAGTTTAAACCAATCGATTAACTCACCAGTGACTGCAGTAATGCTGACTCCACTGCTTCTGACGTTCTCAAACACAGAGTAGAGAGTGAATGTGTATTGAGTTCCAGCAGTGAGAGATGAGACTGTTTGATTCACTGGTCCATTTCCAGCTGGTGCACTGATGCTTGTCTCTGTACCATTAAACTGGAGAATAAAGCTGACATTGTTGTTGACTTTATTCCACTGCAGAGTGATGCTGGTTTCATTTTGTCCTGATGATATGAGGTTTTGTGCATTTGAAGGAGCTAAATGGAAAAATGAGAAAATAAAGTAAGTTTCAAAAATTCTTCAAAATTGATTTCTCACTAGTTAAAAACAGTCAAAAATTATACTGTTGAATTATTATCAGTAGTTTGTGAAAACATTGTATTGCAGTTTAAATCAATTGATTATCTTACCAGTGACTGCAGTAATGCTGACTCCACTGCTTCTGACGTTCTCAAACACAGAGTAGAGAGTGAATGTGTATTGAGTTGCAGCAGTGAGAGATGAGACTGTTTGAGTCACTGGTCCATTTCCAGCTGGTGCACTGATGCTTGTCTCTGTACCATTAAACTGGAGAACAAAGCTGACATTGTTGTTGACTTTATTCCACTGCAGAGTGATGCTGGTTTCATTTTGTCCTGATGATATGAGGTTTTGTGCATTTGAAGGAGCTAAATGGAAAAATGAGAAAATAAAGTAAGTTTCAAAAATTCTTCAAAATTGATTTCTCACTAGTTAAAAACAGTCAAAAATTATACTGTTGAATTATTATCAGTAGTTTGTGAAAACATTGTATTGCAGTTTAAATCAATTGATTATCTTACCAGTGACTGCAGTAATGCTGACTCCACTGCTTCTGACGTTCTCAAACACAGAGTAGAGAGTGAATGTGTATTGAGTTGCAGCAGTGAGAGATGAGACTGTTTGATTCACTGGTCCATTTCCAGCTGGTGCACTGATGCTTGTCTCTGTACCATTAAACTGGAGAACAAAGCTGACATTGTTGTTGACTTTATTCCACTGCAGAGTGATGCTGGTTTCATTTTGTCCTGATGATATGAGGTTTTGTGCATTTGAAGGAGCTAAATGGAAAAATGAGAAAATAAAGTAAGTTTCAAAAATTCTTCAAAATTGATTTCTCACTAGTTAAAAACAGTCAAAAATTATACTGTTGAATTATTATCAGTAGTTTGTGAAAACATTGTATTGCAGTTTAAATCAATTGATTATCTTACCAGTGACTGCAGTAATGCTGACTCCACTGCTTCTGACGTTCTCAAACACAGAGTAGAGAGTGAATGTGTATTGAGTTGCAGCAGTGAGAGATGAGACTGTTTGATTCACTGGTCCATTTCCAGTTGGTGAACTGATACTTGTCTCTGTACCATTAAACTGGAGAACAAAGCTGACATTGTTGTTGACTTTATTCCACTGCAGAGTGATGCTGGTTTCATTTTGTCCTGATGATATGAGGTTTTGTGCATTTGAAGGAGCTAAATGGAAAAATGAGAAAATAAAGTAAGTTTCAAAAATTCTTCAAAATTGATTTCTCACTAGTTAAAAACAGTCAAAAATTATACTGTTGAATTATTATCAGTAGTTTGTGAAAACATTGTATTGCAGTTTAAATCAATTGATTAACTCACCAGTGACTGCAATAATGCTGACTCCACTGCTTCTGACGTTCTCAAACACAGAGTAGAGAGTGAATGTGTATTGAGTTCCAGCAGTGAGAGATGAGACTGTTTGATTCACTGGTCCATTTCCAGCTGGTGCACTGATGCTTGTCTCTGTACCATTAAACTGGAGAACAAAGCTGACATTGTTGTTGACTTTATTCCACTGCAGAGTGATGCTGGTTTCATTTTGTCCTGATGATATGAGGTTTTGTGCATTTGAAGGAGCTAAATGGAAAAATGAGAAAATAAAGTAAGTTTCAAAAATTCTTCAAAATTGATTTCTCACTAGTTAAAAACAGTCAAAAATTATACTGTTGAATTATTATCAGTAGTTTGTGAAAACATTGTATTGCAGTTTAAATCAATTGATTATCTTACCAGTGACTGCAGTAATGCTGACTCCACTGCTTCTGACGTTCTCAAACACAGAGTAGAGAGTGAATGTGTATTGAGTTGCAGCAGTGAGAGATGAGACTGTTTGATTCACTGGTCCATTTCCAGCTGGTGAACTGATACTTGTCTCTGTACCATTAAACTGGAGAACAAAGCTGACATTGTTGTTGACTTTATTCCACTGCAGAGTGATGCTGGTTTCATTTTGTCCTGATGATATGAGGTTTTGTGCATTTGAAGGAGCTAAACGGAAAAATGAGAAAATAAAGTAAGTTTCAAAAATTCTTCAAAATTGATTTCTCACTAGTTAAAAACAGTCAAAAATTATACTGTTGAATTATTATCAGTAGTTTGTGAAAACATTGTATTGCAGTTTAAATCAATTGATTAACTCACCAGTGACTGCAGTAATGCTGACTCCACTGCTTCTGACGTTCTCAAACACAGAGTAGAGAGTGAATGTGTATTGAGTTCCAGCAGTGAGAGATGAGACTGTTTGATTCACTGGTCCATTTCCAGCTGGTGCACTGATGCTTGTCTCTGTACCATTAAACTGGAGAACAAAGCTGACATTGTTGTTGACTTTATTCCACTGCAGAGTGATGCTGGTTTCATTTTGTCCTGATGATATGAGGTTTTGTGCATTTGAAGGAGCTAAATGGAAAAATGAGAAAATAAAGTAAGTTTCAAAAATTCTTCAAAATTGATTTCTAACTAGTTAAAAACAGTAAAAAATTATACTGTTGAATTATTATCAGTAGTTTGTGAAAATATTGTATTGCAGTTTAAATCAATTGATTAACTTACCAGTGACTGCAGTAATGCTGACTCCACTGCTTCTGACGTTCTCAAACACAGAGTAGAGAGTGAATGTGTATTGAGTTCCAGCAGTGAGAGATGAGACTGTTTGATTCACTGGTCCATTTCCAGCTGGTGCACTGATGCTTGTCTCTGTACCATTAAACTGGAGAACAAAGCTGACATTGTTGTTGACTTTATTCCACTGCAGAGTGATGCTGGTTTCATTTTGTCCTGATGATATGAGGTTTTGTGCATTTGAAGGAGCTAAATGGAAAAATGAGAAAATAAAGTAAGTTTCAAAAATTCTTCAAAATTGATTTCTCACTAGTTAAAAACAGTCAAAAATTATACTGTTGAATTATTATCAGTAGTTTGTGAAAATATTGTATTGCAGTTTAAATCAATTGATTAACTCACCAGTGACTGCAGTAATGCTGACTCCACTGCTTCTGACGTTCTCAAACACAGAGTAGAGAGTGAATGTGTATTGAGTTGCAGCAGTGAGAGATGAGACTGTTTGATTCACTGGTCCATTTCCAGCTGGTGCACTGATGCTTGTCTCTGTACCATTAAACTGGAGAACAAAGCTGACATTGTTGTTGACTTTATTCCACTGCAGAGTGATGCTGGTTTCATTTTGTCCTGATGATATGAGGTTTTGTGCATTTGAAGGAGCTAAATGGAAAAATGAGAAAATAAAGTAAGTTTCAAAAATTCTTCAAAATTGATTTCTCACTAGTTAAAAACAGTCAAAAATTATACTGTTGAATTATTATCAGTAGTTTGTGAAAACATTGTATTGCAGTTTAAATCAATTGATTATCTTACCAGTGACTGCAGTAATGCTGACTCCACTGCTTCTGACGTTCTCAAACACAGAGTAGAGAGTGAATGTGTATTGAGTTGCAGCAGTGAGAGATGAGACTGTTTGATTCACTGGTCCATTTCCAGCTGGTGAACTGATACTTGTCTCTGTACCATTAAACTGGAGAACAAAGCTGACATTGTTGTTGACTTTATTCCACTGCAGAGTGATGCTGGTTTCATTTTGTCCTGATGATATGAGGTTTTGTGCATTTGAAGGAGCTAAACGGAAAAATGAGAAAATAAAGTAAGTTTCAAAAATTCTTCAAAATTGATTTCTCACTAGTTAAAAACAGTCAAAAATTATACTGTTGAATTATTATCAGTAGTTTGTGAAAACATTGTATTGCAGTTTAAATCAATTGATTAACTCACCAGTGACTGCAGTAATGCTGACTCCACTGCTTCTGACGTTCTCAAACACAGAGTAGAGAGTGAATGTGTATTGAGTTCCAGCAGTGAGAGATGAGACTGTTTGATTCACTGGTCCATTTCCAGCTGGTGCACTGATGCTTGTCTCTGTACCATTAAACTGGAGAACAAAGCTGACATTGTTGTTGACTTTATTCCACTGCAGAGTGATGCTGGTTTCATTTTGTCCTGATGATATGAGGTTTTGTGCATTTGAAGGAGCTAAATGGAAAAATGAGAAAATAAAGTAAGTTTCAAAAATTCTTCAAAATTGATTTCTAACTAGTTAAAAACAGTAAAAAATTATACTGTTGAATTATTATCAGTAGTTTGTGAAAATATTGTATTGCAGTTTAAATCAATTGATTAACTTACCAGTGACTGCAGTAATGCTGACTCCACTGCTTCTGACGTTCTCAAACACAGAGTAGAGAGTGAATGTGTATTGAGTTCCAGCAGTGAGAGATGAGACTGTTTGATTCACTGGTCCATTTCCAGCTGGTGCACTGATGCTTGTCTCTGTACCATTAAACTGGAGAACAAAGCTGACATTGTTGTTGACTTTATTCCACTGCAGAGTGATGCTGGTTTCATTTTGTCCTGATGATATGAGGTTTTGTGCATTTGAAGGAGCTAAATGGAAAAATGAGAAAATAAAGTAAGTTTCAAAAATTCTTCAAAATTGATTTCTCACTAGTTAAAAACAGTCAAAAATTATACTGTTGAATTATTATCAGTAGTTTGTGAAAATATTGTATTGCAGTTTAAATCAATTGATTAACTCACCAGTGACTGCAGTAATGCTGACTCCACTGCTTCTGACGTTCTCAAACACAGAGTAGAGAGTGAATGTGTATTGAGTTGCAGCAGTGAGAGATGAGACTGTTTGATTCACTGGTCCATTTCCAGCTGGTGCACTGATGCTTGTCTCTGTACCATTAAACTGGAGAACAAAGCTGACATTGTTGTTGACTTTATTCCACTGCAGAGTGATGCTGGTTTCATTTTGTCCTGATGATATGAGGTTTTGTGCATTTGAAGGAGCTAAATGGAAAAATGAGAAAATAAAGTAAGTTTCAAAAATTCTTCAGAATTGATTTCTCACTAGTTAAAAACAGTCAAAAATTATACTGTTGAATTATTATCAGTAGTTTGTGAAAACACTGAATTGCATTTTAAATCAATTGATTAACTCACCAGTGACTGCAGTAATGCTGACTCCACTGCTTCTGATGTTCTCAAACACAGAGTAGAGAGTGAATGTGTATTGAGTTGCAGCAGTGAGAGATGAGACTGTTTGATTCACTGGTCCATTTCCAGCTGGTGCACTGATGCTTGTCTCTGTACCATTAAACTGGAGAACAAAGCTGACATTGTTGTTGACTTTATTCCACTGCAGAGTGATGCTGGTTTCATTTTGTCCTGATGATATGAGGTTTTGTGCATTTGAAGGAGCTAAATGGAAAAATGAGAAAATAAAGTAAGTTTCAAAAATTCTTCAAAATTGATTTCTCACTAGTTAAAAACAGTCAAAAATTATACTGTTGAATTATTATCAGTAGTTTGTGAAAACATTGTATTGCAGTTTAAATCAATTGATTAACTCACCAGTGACTGCAGTAATGCTGACTCCACTGCTTCTGACGTTCTCAAACACAGAGTAGAGAGTGAATGTGTATTGAGTTCCAGCAGTGAGAGATGAGACTGTTTGATTCACTGGTCCATTTCCAGCTGGTGCACTGATGCTTGTCTCTGTACCATTAAACTGGAGAACAAAGCTGACATTGTTGTTGACTTTATTCCACTGCAGAGTGATGCTGGTTTCATTTTGTCCTGATGATATGAGGTTTTGTGCATTTGAAGGAGCTAAATGGAAAAATGAGAAAATAAAGTAAGTTTCAAAAATTCTTCAAAATGGATTTCTCACTAGTTAAAAACAGTCAAAAATTATACTGTTGAATTATTATCAGTATTTTTTGAAAATACTGTATTGCAGTTTAAACCAATCGATTAACTCACCAGTGACTGCAGTAATGCTGACTCCACTGCTTCTGACGTTCTCAAACACAGAGTAGAGAGTGAATGTGTATTGAGTTGCAGCAGTGAGAGATGAGACTGTTTGATTCACTGGTCCATTTCCAGCTGGTGCACTGATGCTTGTCTCTGTACCATTAAACTGGAGAACAAAGCTGACATTGTTGTTGACTTTATTCCACTGCAGAGTGATGCTGGTTTCATTTTGTCCTGATGATATGAGGTTTTGTGCATTTGAAGGAGCTAAATGGAAAAATGAGAAAATAAAGTAAGTTTCAAAAATTCTTCAAAATTGATTTATCACTAGTTAAAAACAGTCAAAAATTATACTGTTGAATTATTATCAGTAGTTTGTGAAAACATTGTATTGCAGTTTAAATCAATTGATTATCTTACCAGTGACTGCAGTAATGCTGACTCCACTGCTTCTGACGTTCTCAAACACAGAGTAGAGAGTGAATGTGTATTGAGTTCCAGCAGTGAGAGATGAGACTGTTTGATTCACTGGTCCATTTCCAGCTGGTGCACTGATGCTTGTCTCTGTACCATTAAACTGGAGAACAAAGCTGACATTGTTGTTGACTTTATTCCACTGCAGAGTGATGCTGGTTTCATTTTGTCCTGATGATATGAGGTTTTGTGCATTTGAAGGAGCTAAATGGAAAAATGAGAAAATAAAGTAAGTTTCAAAAATTCTTCAAAATTGATTTCTCACTAGTTAAAAACAGTCAAAAATTATACTGTTGAATTATTATCAGTAGTTTGTGAAAACATTGTATTGCAGTTTAAATCAATTGATTAACTCACCAGTGACTGCAGTAATGCTGACTCCACTGCTTCTGACGTTCTCAAACACAGAGTAGAGAGTGAATGTGTATTGAGTTCCAGCAGTGAGAGATGAGACTGTTTGATTCACTGGTCCATTTCCAGCTGGTGCACTGATGCTTGTCTCTGTACCATTAAACTGGAGAACAAAGCTGACATTGTTGTTGACTTTATTCCACTGCAGAGTGATGCTGGTTTCATTTTGTCCTGATGATATGAGGTTTTGTGCATTTGAAGGAGCTAAATGGAAAAATGAGAAAATAAAGTAAGTTTCAAAAATTCTTCAAAATTGATTTATCACTAGTTAAAAACAGTCAAAAATTATACTGTTGAATTATTATCAGTAGTTTGTGAAAACATTGTATTGCAGTTTAAATCAATTGATTAACTCACCAGTGACTGCAGTAATGCTGACTCCACTGCTTCTGATGTTCTCAAACACAGAGTAGAGAGTGAATGTGTATTGAGTTCCAGCAGTGAGAGATGAGACTGTTTGATTCACTGGTCCATTTCCAGCTGGTGCACTGATGCTTGTCTCTGTACCATTAAACTGGAGAACAAAGCTGACATTGTTGTTGACTTTATTCCACTGCAGAGTGATGCTGGTTTCATTTTGTCCTGATGATATGAGGTTTTGTGCATTTGAAGGAGCTAAATGGAAAAATGAGAAAATAAAGTAAGTTTCAAAAATTCTTCAAAATTGATTTCTCACTAGTTAAAAACAGTCAAAAATTATACTGTTGAATTATTATCAGTAGTTTGTGAAAACATTGTATTGCAGTTTAAATCAATTGATTAACTCACCAGTGACTGCAGTAATGCTGACTCCACTGCTTCTGACGTTCTCAAACACAGAGTAGAGAGTGAATGTGTATTGAGTTGCAGCAGTGAGAGATGAGACTGTTTGATTCACTGGTCCATTTCCAGTTGGTGCACTGATGCTTGTCTCTGTACCATTAAACTGGAGAACAAAGCTGACATTGTTGTTGACTTTATTCCACTGCAGAGTGATGCTGGTTTCATTTTGTCCTGATGATATTAGGTTTTGTGCATTTGAAGGAGCTAAATGGAAAAATGAGAAAATAAAGTAAGTTTCAAAAATTCTTCAAAATTGATTTCTCACTAGTTAAAAACAGTCAAAAATTATACTGTTGAATTATTATCAGTAGTTTGTGAAAATATTGTATTGCAGTTTAAATCAATTGATTAACTCACCAGTGACTGCAGTAATGCTGACTCCACTGCTTCTGACGTTCTCAAACACAGAGTAGAGAGTGAATGTGTATTGAGTTCCAGCAGTGAGAGATGAGACTGTTTGATTCACTGGTCCATTTCCAGCTGGTGCACTGATGCTTGTCTCTGTACCATTAAACTGGAGAACAAAGCTGACATTGTTGTTGACTTTATTCCACTGCAGAGTGATGCTGGTTTCATTTTGTCCTGATGATATGAGGTTTTGTGCATTTGAAGGAGCTAAATGGAAAAATGAGAAAATAAAGTAAGTTTCAAAAATTCTTCAGAATTGATTTCTCACTAGTTAAAAACAGTCAAAAATTATACTGTTGAATTATTATCAGTAGTTTGTGAAAACATTGAATTGCATTTTAAATCAATTGATTAACTCACCAGTGACTGCAGTAATGCTGACTCCACTGCTTCTGATGTTCTCAAACACAGAGTAGAGAGTGAATGTGTATTGAGTTCCAGCAGTGAGAGATGAGACTGTTTGATTCACTGGTCGATTTCCAGCTGGTGCACTGATGCTTGTCTCTGTACCATTAAACTGGAGAACAAAGCTGACATTGTTGTTGACTTTATTCCACTGCAGAGTGATGCTGGTTTCATTTTGTCCTGATGATATGAGGTTTTGTGCATTTGAAGGAGCTAAATGGAAAAATGAGAAAATAAAGTAAGTTTCAAAAATTCTTCAAAATTGATTTCTCACTAGTTAAAAACAGTCAAAAATTATACTGTTGAATTATTATCAGTAGTTTGTGAAAATATTGTATTGCAGTTTAAATCAATTGATTAACTCACCAGTGACTGCAGTAATGCTGACTCCACTGCTTCTGACGTTCTCAAACACAGAGTAGAGAGTGAATGTGTATTGAGTTCCAGCAGTGAGAGATGAGACTGTTTGATTCACTGGTCCATTTCCAGCTGGTGCACTGATGCTTGTCTCTGTACCATTAAACTGGAGAACAAAGCTGACATTGTTGTTGACTTTATTCCACTGCAGAGTGATGCTGGTTTCATTTTGTCCTGATGATATGAGGTTTTGTGCATTTGAAGGAGCTAAATGGAAAAATGAGAAAATAAAGTAAGTTTCAAAAATTCTTCAAAATTGATTTCTCACTAGTTAAAAACAGTCAAAAATTATACTGTTGAATTATTATCAGTAGTTTGTGAAAACATTGTATTGCAGTTTAAATCAATTGATTATCTTACCAGTGACTGCAGTAATGCTGACTCCACTGCTTCTGACGTTCTCAAACACAGAGTAGAGAGTGAATGTGTATTGAGTTGCAGCAGTGAGAGATGAGACTGTTTGATTCACTGGTCCATTTCCAGCTGGTGCACTGATGCTTGTCTCTGTACCATTAAACTGGAGAACAAAGCTGACATTGTTGTTGACTTTATTCCACTGCAGAGTGATGCTGGTTTCATTTTGTCCTGATGATATGAGGTTTTGTGCATTTGAAGGAGCTAAATGGAAAAATGAGAAAATAAAGTAAGTTTCAAAAATTCTTCAAAATTGATTTCTCACTAGTTAAAAACAGTCAAAAATTATACTGTTGAATTATTATCAGTAGTTTGTGAAAACATTGTATTGCAGTTTAAATCAATTGATTATCTTACCAGTGACTGCAGTAATGCTGACTCCACTGCTTCTGACGTTCTCAAACACAGAGTAGAGAGTGAATGTGTATTGAGTTCCAGCAGTGAGAGATGAGACTGTTTGATTCACTGGTCCATTTCCAGCTGGTGAACTGATACTTGTCTCTGTACCATTAAACTGGAGAACAAAGCTGACATTGTTGTTGACTTTATTCCACTGCAGAGTGATGCTGGTTTCATTTTGTCCTGATGATATGAGGTTTTGTGCATTTGAAGGAGCTAAATGGAAAAATGAGAAAATAAAGTAAGTTTCAAAAATTCTTCAAAATTGATTTCTCACTAGTTAAAAACAGTCAAAAATTATACTGTTGAATTATTATCAGTAGTTTGTGAAAACATTGTATTGCAGTTTAAATCAATTGATTAACTCACCAGTGACTGCAGTAATGCTGACTCCACTGCTTCTGACGTTCTCAAACACAGAGTAGAGAGTGAATGTGTATTGAGTTGCAGCAGTGAGAGATGAGACTGTTTGATTCACTGGTCCATTTCCAGCTGGTGCACTGATGCTTGTCTCTGTACCATTAAACTGGAGAACAAAGCTGACATTGTTGTTGACTTTATTCCACTGCAGAGTGATGCTGGTTTCATTTTGTCCTGATGATATGAGGTTTTGTGCATTTGAAGGAGCTAAATGGAAAAATGAGAAAATAAAGTAAGTTTCAAAAATTCTTCAAAATGGATTTCTCACTAGTTAAAAACAGTCAAAAATTATAATGTTGAATTATTATCAGTAGTTTGTGAAAACATTGTATTGCAGTTTAAATCAATTGATTAACTCACCAGTGACTGCAGTAATGCTGACTCCACTGCTTCTGACGTTCTCAAACACAGAGTAGAGAGTGAATGTGTATTGAGTTCCAGCAGTGAGAGATGAGACTGTTTGATTCACTGGTCCATTTCCAGCTGGTGCACTGATGCTTGTCTCTGTACCATTAAACTGGAGAACAAAGCTGACATTGTTGTTGACTTTATTCCACTGCAGAGTGATGCTGGTTTCCGTTTGTCCTGACGATAAGAGATTTACTGCATTTGTGGGAGCTAGGAGAAAAAGAAAATAACATAAAAAAAACATTTATTTAATGCCCAAGGCCTGTTTTTCCCTGTATAAGTTGATGCAGTGTCTTTTTATTACTAATATGTTGGACCACCAGATGGCTCCACTCACAAGCATTGTGAGGGGAAGTGAAAGGGTTAGGTTTTTTGCTCCTTGAGCGTTCAGTTGTGTGAAGCCGAAATTAAAGTTGGAGTAAATTATTGGGATCTCTCATGTCGCCCTTACATGCGTCCCCAATATTATTTGTATTTGTTAATATTTAACTAATAGTCATGTTCAATGTGAAGTCAAACCTTCTGTGTTTAGAGGATCTAGAATTTTTTTTTAATTTCAAGCAAATGTGTCAGTAAATGCTCAACAGAAAAACAACACGATGTAAAATATTCTGAAGTAGCCATATCACATGGTTTAGCCACACTCAGAATTAAGTTTTGTCCACGGTAATATCAGAACACAACTGCTTGTATTGTAAAATCAGTCATTGTTTGTGTGTGTTTAAATCAGTGCTATACAAGATTTTACCAATCTACTGTGGTCTGGGTTTTCTTTGGCAAACATGAGGTCCTCACTTCCTGTTTCTAAAGAAGACATGTTTAATCTTTCGCCACTGTCTCTATTTAACTACACTCAACAAAAATATAAACGCAACACCTTTGTTACTGCTCCCATTCCCCATGGGATGGACGTAGAGACCTAAAATTCATTCCAGATACACAATATAACCATCCCTCCCAAACAGTGGTCACAAATCAGTCCAAACGTGTGGTAGTGGGCACATCTGCCATATTGAGATAATCCATCCCACCTCACAGGTGTGCCACATCAGGATACTGATCTGACATCATGAGTAGTGCACAGGTGTACCTCAGACTGCCCACAACAAAAGGCCACCCTGGAATGTGCAGTTTTGTCTCACAGCAAAATGCCACAGATGCCACAAGCAATGAGGGAGCGTGCAACTGGCATGCTGACAGCAGGAATGTCAACCAGATCTGTCGCCCGTGCATTGAATGTTCATTTCTCAACCATAAGCCGTCTCCACAGGCGTTTCAGAGAATATGGCAGCACATCCAACCGGCCTCACAACCGCAGACCTCGTGTAACCACACCAGCCCAGGACCTCCACATCCAGCAGGTTCACCTCCAAGATCGTCTGAGACCAGCCACCCAGACAGCTGCTGGAAGAATTGGTTTGCACAACCAAACAATTTCTGCACAAACTGTCAGAAACTGTCTCAGGGACGCTCAACTGCATGCCCGTCGTCCTCATCGGGGTCTTGACCTGACTCCAGCTCGTCGCCGTAACAGACTTGTGTGGGCAAATGCTCACATTCGATGGCGTCTGGCACGTTGGAGAGGTGTGCGCTTCACGGATGAATCATGGTTCACATTGTTCAGGGCAGATGGCAGCTGAGAATGTCCCAGTTCTTGCATGGCCAGCATACTCACCGGACATGACACCCATTGAGCATGTTCGGGATGTGCTTGACCGGCGTATACGACAGCGTGTACCAGTTCCCACGAATATCCAACAACCTCGCACAGCCATTGAAGTGGAGTGGACCAACATTCCACAGGCCACAATTGACAATCTGATAGACTCCATGTGACGATGTGTTGCACTGCATGAGGCAAATGGTGGTCACACCAGATACTGACCAGTTCTGGGTCCCCAGACCCCCAATAGCGCAAAAAACTGCACATTCCAGGGTGGCCTTTTGTTGTGGGCAGTCTGAGGTACACCTGTGCACTACTCATGATGTCAGATCAGCATCCTGATGTGGCACACCTGTGAGGTGGGATGGATTATCTCAATATGGCAGATGTGCCCACTATCACACATTTGGACTGATTTGTGACCACTGTTTGGGAGGGATGGTTATATTGTGTATCTGGAATGAATTTTAGGTCTCTACATCCATCCCATGGGGAATGGGAGCAGTAACAAAGGTGTTGCGTTTATATTTTTGTTGAGTGTATTTACTCATTTAATATCTTACCAGTGACTGCAGTAATGCTGACTCCACTGCTTCTGACGTTCTCAAACACAGAGTAGAGAGTGAATGTGTATTGAGTTCCAGCAGTGAGAGATGAGACAGTGTGAATTACTGGTCCATTTCCAGCTGGTGCACTGATGCTTGTCTCTGTACCATTAAACTGGAGAACAAAGCTGACATTGTTGTTGACTTTATTCCACTGCAGAGTGATGCTGGTTTCATTTTGTCCTGATGATATGAGGTTTTGTGCATTTGAAGGAGCTAAATGGAAAAATGAGAAAATAAAGTAAGTTTCAAAAATTCTTCAAAGTTGATTTCTAACTAGTTAAAAACAGTAAAACATTATATTCTTGAATTATTTGTGAAAACATTGTATTGCAGTTTAAATCAACCGATTAACTCACCAGTGACTGCAGTAATGCTGACTCCACTGCTTCTGACGTTCTCAAACACAGAGTAGAGAGTGAATGTGTATTGAGTTCCAGCAGTGAGAGATGAGACTGTTTGATTCACTGGTCCATTTCCAGCTGGTGCACTGATGCTTGTCTCTGTACCATTAAACTGGAGAACAAAGCTGACATTGTTGTTGACTTTATTCCACTGCAGAGTGATGCTGGTTTCCGTTTGTCCTGTTAGACTGAACATTACTGTCATGGCAGAAATCATAGAAAGTCACAACATTTATTTTGCCCATTAATGATTTCAAAGACAATGCAGTAAAAAGTAAGCAATTCTTTGAAGTATTGACTGACATAACCATTTAAGTTAAAATACACTTTTGAATCAGTTTTTAATTTACACTTGTACCTAAGTTCTTGCCACTTGCATACTCACAGCAGATGATATTCCTCATTAATAATAATTTAAGACATGTGGTTAGTGCCTTTATTTTTATATAATCTTATATAATAAAATCTGTATACTGTATTTTCACTATATTTAGCTGGGATCTTGGCTTCGCATAAACAAAAAGTAACCACAATAAGTACATTTTTAAATTTTTTTATGCAGAACTTAACATCTATGTAGGATGTGAGAGTAGAAATTAGATCTATTACTTGTCGTAAAACAGATTGATGAAAAGCTGTTGGAGCACAATTCATCCAACCATCGTCCTGAGTCACTGAAATTTGCAGCAACACACTGCTCATTTCCAGAGTCTGGTTGCCCAGTGGCCCAGAATTGAAACAGAGAGTCACTCCCATCAGACCACACCTTTTGCCGATACAGACCAATCCACACAAAGCTTCCATTTGCTGTGACTTTGATCTTGTCATTTTCTGTCTGATTTCGTATACTGTAAGAAGGCATGCAGAACTTTGAATACAGAGTTTAAACAATAGACATCTAAGCATCTAACATATAGTTTCACACACTTATTTTTCATCACTTATGTATCTTATTATGTTCTTTTGGAAACATAGTACCTTATGTGACAATTCAAGGATTTAGTGACACACTGAAAGTTAAACACTTTATGATAAATTAATTTTAATAATTCAACATTTACATCTTGTAGGTAAAGAGACATCATTGAATGTGTAGTGCAACCTCAATTGAAATGAATGAAAAGGCCATCGTGTCTGCATCTCATTTTCATGACTTCATAATCTTAGAAACTAATATTATTTCTTGTAGTCGTCAATAGCGATGGATGAATCCTGTACCTGGGTAGATCAACATAATTGTTCCTGCAGAAACTCTGAGCATCAGTCCAGTTCATAGGCAAATTAACCTTAACAAAAGATTCTTGACCATTTATTGTACCTGGAAATATATGGAAGAAGAGAAGAAATACAACATGTCAGAATGGATATCTGTAAAATCTCTAATAAGTGTTGTGTTCATTGAGAAAAAAAAGTGATCTAATTATAGATGTTTTCACAATTGTGGCGAAAAAACATTTCTTGTGCAAACCATCAAAAATATTATGTATAATTCTTATAAACTTACCATTATAGCACACAAAGTTTAGGATGTCGTCACACTCACGGTCATCCCATGTACCATTGTATGGACTCCCACTTAAAAGTGCCACACAGTATTGCTGTCCATAAAGATTGTCAGGCTCATTAGCGTACCAGTTTCTAAATGTTGTCTCTCCTTGACCGTAGAAGCTGCTGTCATTTAGGGACCATCTCCAACTGTTTTCCAGGTCATCATGGAGACCTATCCATGCCTTATCTGTTCAAAAAGATGTTCATTAAATAAAAACAAGACTTTTCAATTCAGAAATAACCACAAACTGTTGTTCTTCTTTAACAAGCCAAAGTATATAATTTTTTAGTTTTATGTAATCCATTTAGATTTCTCAAGATGTTGGGAGTTTGTTTTATATGTATAGTCATATATGTTACATTTATAACACTAGTTTTAAGAGCTTACTTGTGTTTGTTGCAATGCTTCTGACAGCATTAACGTCAGCTGTGCTTTCTATGGTGGCCAGGTCAGTGTAGACATCTCTGCAGTGGCTCTGTGCCTCCGTCCAGTTCAGTGAGGTGCTCACATAGTAGTACTGATGAGTTTGACCAAATGTACCATTAACCAGCGCTCCTGAAATAAAGCATTGTCTTTTATTTTGGTAGTGTTCAATTTAACATTACTGTAAGGTTTCACAGAACTTTGTTCGCCTTTGTGACATTTTTGTTTGGCAGCAACTTTTAAGCAAAAAACAAACAAACAATCAAATAAAATAAATCAAAAATCTCTTTGCAAAGTGCTATTATTGATTCATATTGTTAATATATAGATATTATCATGAATTTATAGCTTTCATCTTTTCTTTTGTATTCATGCTTACCCTTTTGTTCAGTGACAAAATCTTAACTTAAATAAAATACACTCTACAGGAGAACAACATTCACAACTGTTTTTTTCTCCCCCCCCCCCATATTTAGGGTTTATACAAAAATCCCTGTGTATATAGGTTTCTGGAGCTGTAATTGTTCAGAACAAACAAAAGTACAAACAGGATTAATCAAAAAGATGCACCAACCTATCAACACAAAGATGATCACCGTATAATCCATGAGTTACAACTAAGAAAAGATGAACAACAGTGTAATTAGTTACATTATTAGCTCATTCAGCCATATTTTGGAATGGATAAATAAAGTGGATATAGATTGTTCTTACCACTATTTTAACTCCCCGTACTTCAGATGTTTCTAAGTGTGCATGCTGCTTAGCACTAACCTGTCGAAAAACTTGTTTAAAGTCTTACCATTGCTCAGTGAGTATTTAAAGATAATGTGAACAGCATAGATAAGATTTAAGGAAGTAAAAGAGAATTCTTTGTGCTGAATCGCTCCATGCCAGTAACAGAAAGTAAAATCTAAAAACATCTAGCCTTATTCTTTACTGCACTGGTCACAGGAAATACAATTTCTTTCCAAAGCAAAGTGTACACATTTTTTGCATATCCAGTGTATCTTTAGAAATATATTTAATTTGAAAATTGGTGGCCTGTTTGATACTTATTTTACCTGCTGTATCACTGGTTGACTTTTATGAATGCTTTGAGTAGCTTTTATCATGAATGTTTAAATGGATTAACATTGCTTCACTACATTTTCACTGAAAAGCATCAAAAATTACATAAGCAGAGTCATTTTGCAGTTATTTTGCTCATTCTTTTGCCACAAATTCCTAAAGATTTTGTTTTGTGCTTTCAGTCTAATTTTGTGGGAATTAAATTCTTTAATTTTTAGTGTATTCTACTGTAAAATGAGTTTTAAGAGGAAGAACTTGTTAACAGGAGCAATGGCACTGCCTAACTGAACACATGGGAACTTTTGTTTTTAGTATGATAAAATCTAACATCCTGCATTTTTGCTCCACTCCACTTCACAGTAATTGTCAAATGGTGTCATTCATCATCCTTTTGTCCTTTTAAAGATTAGCCGATTCCTCCATACCTTGCCTGATTGCTCAGCTATAGTTGTGGGAAACACCAGGCATATCTATACTGTCAGAAATTGCTCTGAGTCTGGAGGACTTTGCTTGCCACTGTCACTTGCCTGCCAACTCTTGGATGTGCTTCTCTCTATTCAGCCTGGAGCTTGCCTTACCCTTCCTCTGCACCGATTGAGTTTCTAATAAACCTCTTAAACCTGTTTGCAAAGGAATCTGGTTGTTCATGAACATCCAGATTTATTGGCAGTCTTCAACTTCGTTTCACCATAGATAGAATCTGCTTATATCTATACTGGGGGGCGACCGTGGCGCTGGGGGTTGGGAAGCGCATATGTAACCGGAAGGTTGCCGGTCGTTGTGTCCTTGGGCGCGATATGGCAGCCTCGCTTCTGTCAGTCTGCCCCAGGGCAGCTGTGGCTACAACTGTAGCTTGCCTCCACCAGTGTGTGAATGTGAGAGTGAATGAATGATGTAATTGTAAAGCGCTTTGGGTGCCTTGAAAAGCGCTATATAAATCCAATCCGTTAATATACTGTCATGGATCACTGGCACAAAAACACTACTCATGTGAATTTGACTGATAAAGTGGTACCATGTAAAATGATCGTTACATTTCACTTGTACCCTGTCTCCCAAATGTTTGCAGACCTTCTGATAGCTGTGCAGATTTTACTTTCAAGTTTGTATTTTTTAAAAATCCAACTTTTGTGTAGGAAGTCTTGCTGTTTTTGTACACTACATTTAGAAATGCAAACCAATCACTATGGGAACTAAACACAAGACAGAGACTCTGAAGTGCAAAACATCAGTCTCTGCCATGGTTTGAACATTACTCTTTTGCAGTGTGCAACAGTCAGGAACTAGTTTGCCTTTCCCATCTCTATTAGCAACACCGTTCTGTAGTATTTTAAATGGTTAAAGTACATTTTAAAATGTATTACCTCAATATCATAAAAGCACAGTCAGAAAAAAGACAAACAAAACTATTATTGCAAACAAGAATGATCTGACTGACAGAAAGATCTTTCATGTTCTTCTACATCCAAAATCTATATTAGAATTGTGGAAAAATAAAAAATTGAAGTGGTTCCAGTGACTCATTCCAAGTCCAAACCTCAACCCAGCTGGGTCCTCAGTAAAGGTTGAAGTAAAATATGTTATATCATTACTATGTCTAAGAAAAAGAAACACTCCAAATGCCTCTGTTGGTATGCTGTCAAGGTTTATCAGTGCACAGCTACTGCTGGACTCTTTAAAGAGCATTCTTGCGTGTATAGCAATGCAAAAGTATAACAAAATGTTCTGTAACTTGGCACCGGTATCAGGACAGAAAAATCTAAAACATTTTTTCTGCCTTATCTTTTTTTGCTTCACTGCTTTCATACAATGACAGTTTGTTCAAGGTCAACCTCTATTGTCCCTGTGTCTAGCCTTTTTTTAGGTCACATGACATAGGGCTGTGTTATTTCTTTATGCAGTAACAGGTTCCTTCTGGGTAAAATATGTAGTCACAAGCAGTTCTCAGTCCTACAAGAATAAAGCAGGTTATTTAGTCTTTGTGTGACATGGCATCTTACAAGGCATCTGTTTAGGATAACTAACAGGCTTCTCCAGCTCACCTGTGGCAAAAAGATAGACTAAACTCTTGTACATGTCTATAATTCTGCCACACCAGCTGTACAACATCATAGACTATGGTCGTGGGACATTAAACACTTCTAACACTTCATGATAGGAAGTGGCACTGGCCAACCAGTACAAATACACTGGAAACTTCAGGTTATTTGCCCACCCATGGTCCTTGGAAGAACCTTTTCTTTGTTTCCCTCTTCAACATAGAAGTGGGCTTTAGGGCGGGACAGGTGATTGGTTGGTTGATCACATTGGTGTCATTATGAACATAAACCAATGTTAAGTCTATTAGCCGCAACCGACCAACCACATGACGTCACGTTTAAAACTTTTACTTTACGCACTTATTTCTAAATTCAGCTTTACAGACAGAGTTACATCTATGTCAGTTTTTGAGAGCAGGGATGAGTGGTGTAAATGAGCTTTTATGTGTATAGCTTTTCATGTCCCCTTTAAACAGGAATTATTCTTACAAATATATGTATATCTGTCTTTAATCTTATATTTTTACATATAATATTTAAACTAAAAAAAGATTCCAGGAGATTAATATTTTTGTTTATAACCTTTCAAAATCCAACATGTTTCTCCATAATGTACTCTAAACTTTGAGTATTAATGAAGCAAAACATCTGACCAGTGATGAATAGACTTTATGACACAAGAAGAAGCAAAACTCAGCACATTGTAGACGGGATGAGAGACGGTCAAAATCAAACAGGAAACACACAGAGTGAGACACATGGACTTTACACTGGGACCAGGGAGAAACAGACATGGCTACACGCTACTATATGCAATAATATAGAGATTTCGGACCTACCATTCATTAGCTTAAATATCAGACAACATGTATGCATCAACATCAACTCCTCTTAGCACGGTGGGCGTTTCTAAAAGTCTTCTTTAATCCATGCAAACGTACACCCACCTGACATACTACAGAACAATAATAAGATTACCTTTCCAGATTGGAGTTGTAAAAGAATTAAATACCTGGAACATATATTTGATGGAACAGACTTTATTCTGTTTGACAGATTAGTTATGCAGTATGGGATTAACAAGATTAGATTTTTAGAATATCAACAAATAAAATCTTTAGTAAAAAAGAAATGTAAGCATAATCACAGTCAAATTGCAAATCCCAGCAAGTGTGGAGTAATTCTTTAATTTCCCAAATTACTGTTCAAAATATACAGGACACTCTCCAAAACAGATGAATCAATATCCCTTCCTATTGCAAAATGAGTCAGTTTTCATTCAAAAGATCAATGGTGTATGATAAATTACCCACAGTGGTTAATTGTAGTAAGTGGTTAAAAGTAACTGTGTCAACATTTCATAGGTCTGAGTTCATAAACAGAAAACTAAAAGCCCTGAGTAGTCTGTTTGTTGTGTCTCTAAATCTTCAATAGTGGATTCTGACCATTATTCTCCCTGCAGAAACTCTGAGCAGTACTCATATAAGAATTTGTATTTTTTGCAATGCTTCTGACAGCATCAAGGTCAGCTGTGTTCTATGGTCACCAGGTCAGCGTATCTCTGTCCATCTGTCCAATTCAGTGAGGTGCTCACAAAGTAGTACTGATGAGTTTGGCTCGAGACAACACTAACCAATGCTCCTAAAATAATCAGTTCAGTTTCAGAAGTTTTGTGGTAGGATTTCACAAAACTTTTTTGCATGAACACCCCTGTAACGGAAGCCCTCCTGGTGTCTACCCTGTTCCTGCTGATAAAAACAAAGGGAATAGCCTCGCAAGCCTGTTGTCCTACCAGCTACACCTGTTCAGGTCCTCTCTAGATTAGTGGACTTGGTAAACAGCTGGGTTAAATTTATTGGCTTGGAAGCCAGGGGTGTAACCTGTAAGAGCAATTCACACTAATGTAGATTTATACTCAATCACTTGAATTATATTTATTTAATTAACCTACCTTGAGCTGATCTTTATGACGAGAAAGGTTGGAAAGGGAATGGGAGCCCCCAGGCTTGAATATGCGCTTTCTCTGTATTCTGTGTTGAGTGGAAATCAAAAACTTTGCAAAACTTTGGAGAGAAAAAGCTATAGAGAGGAAAAAAAAATACAAGACCAATTTGTATTGTCACAATTTGGGCAGCGGCTGATCCCTCTGCTGCCTCTGCTGGAATTTCCAACAGTTACGTTTTTAGACCCAATCTTCTGGATCTGATTACACCAACTGTATACTGCAGTTTTGTAAGGAGATATTTACTGATTATTGTGATTATTTACACTTGTCAAAGTTTTCTTACATATTTACACATTTACACATGTACTTACACCAAAAACGACAAGTCTGTCTCCTAATCAATTCTGTGTTGACTGATAATTGACTATATTATGCTTTCAAAGAATTGTGCAACATACAAACAATGAATGCTTCACTAAAACTACCCTTAAACAGGACTGAATTAAATGTCTGAAACATAAACCATTTTCCCAGATGTAGCCAGGTAGAAATGAAAGACAACTGACCTTTGAGCACGAGGATGATCAGTGCACAATCCATGAGTGAAAAGTTTAGAAAGGCACAGTGTATTAATTTATCCGGTGCAAAGTTTTTTAAACTTTATCCTTTATTGTACAATTATTGTACATATTCACTTACTGTATATAATGTTCTCTTTTTGCACAGTCTAGGAGTGCTTCAGGGCACATTCACTGCGTGTTGTACTCGTATAACTATGCATGTGGCAAATAAAGAATCTTGAATCTTGTAGTCCAAGGAACGACTACATTTCAGATGGCTCATCTTTCAGTCTTTTGCTGTTGTTTAACAGTGCTTACTTATAATTTTAAAAGAGGTTTCCCATAGATCAGAATAAAATTTAAGATAAAAGTAAGTAAAACAGACCCATCTTTGGCAAATATTTTGGTGTGGATGGATTGCAGGTTCTTTCATAACTAGCCTGGATCTATTTGTATATTTCCCTTTGGCTCAGGTTAAATAAGATAGAGCTCTGCTTGTACTCTCTCAGACCATAGAGAACAGTGAAGCTTATAACCAAATTCCCAACCAATTTAATAGACAATGGCAAAGTGGTGACACATCTAAATCATGACCTCTTCTACTGTTAAGGTACAAAGGATAAAGATGTACAATGCTCTTTCCCAGTTATACCCCCCAAAAAAGAATTTATTTATTTATTTTTGATTCTGTTTAGGGAAAGTAATTAAAAATATAATTTTTCTATAACAGTACAGATCCAGTCACTTTCTCTTAATCTCATGTCTTCTCCTCTGGTGTCATGGCTGAACAGGCTTAACCTTGAGGAATGAAAACTGTGGCAATAATCCATATCGTCTGAAAAACTAGATTGGGACAACAACAATAAAAAACGTCACCCACGCACATAATAGAGAAAATGTTAATGTTACCACTAGACAAAAAATTCTAAAGACTATTTAAAAGTAAATTTTAGGAAGCTGATAAAAAAGAAAAGCAAACACAGGGAAATCTCACCTCCTTCATCTTATCCTGTATATCCAAGTCTGACAGCTGAACAAATGACCTTAATTTGATCTTCATTCCAACAACATAATCTGTTCAAATAAATAAAAACAAGTTACTTGAAATAATAACATGAAATAGTCAGTGTGACTTCATTACAGTACACAAAAGCTACACTATACCTACATGACCCATTCCAATTTGATGTTACAGATATTATTATTTATGAAAAATTTATTTAGAAGAAATTTGGAGAAAAATTTCTAGTATTCAAATGCCTCTTTGTTTACCGAGAACATTTTTATCTGACATTTTATTATGACATTTTCTACATAACAGTGTCTTCTTTCATTTTAATATTACGATTAATATTAGGATTAAATTTAAACTAATTCCTAGTGTTTAAAATCTGCCCAAATGAATCCAAACACATGACACATAATGAAGTAAATTAAGCACTGGATAAAAATATGAAATTCATCTCATCAGACACAAATATTTTTTAATAAAAACTAAATATAATACAAAATAATAACAAAAAATATAAACACTTACTAGGTCCTTTGTAGAAAGCAGAGTTTATTGTGTGTTCACACAGAAAAATAAAGAAAAAAAAATAAACATTTAAAATTAAATAAATATTTCTTTGACATGTCTTCATAGTGTAAATCAAACATTGCATTGCATTAATGAATCAAATGAAAAATCAAAAGAACAATACTAAAGGATAAGGATGGTTAAAGACACGGATGAGCGGCTGAAGGAAGAAGTGTTACAGACAGGAAATTAAAACCCACAAAAGTAATTTTCCTTTAATTTATCCTACATTTAATTCAGTTTGAATGATTGCTGATTGTACCTTTTACCAAGTACATCAAGAAATACTGAATTACAAAAACTTAATCATACAAAAGCATATATTATGATCTGCAAAATCACAGCAATTGTCCTCAGAGGTAGACGAGAGCTTTTTGCTTCACTACTGTAGTGTCCCTAACACTATTTTTGAAACATATTAACTCACCAGTGACTGCAGTAATGCTGACTCCACTGCTTCTGACGTTCTCAAACACAGAGTAGAGAGTGAATGTGTATTGAGTTCCAGCAGTGAGAGATGAGACTGTTTGATTCACTGGTCCATTTCCAGCTGGTGCACTGATGCTTGTCTCTGTACCATTAAACTGGAGAACAAAGCTGACATTGTTGTTGACTTTATTCCACTGCAGAGTGATGCTGGTTTCATTTTGTCCTGATGATATGAGGTTTTGTGCATTTGAAGAAGCTAAACGAAAAAATGAGAAAAATAAAGTAAGTTCAAAAATTCTTTAGAATTGATTTCTTGTTACTTAACAACACAAATAATGTTATTGTTGACTTAATTCAATAATATGTGATAACATTGTAATGCAGTTTAAATCAATTGATTAACTCACCAGTGACTGCAGTAATGGTGACTCCACTGCTTCTGACGTTCTCAAACACAGAGTAGAGAGTGAATGTGTATTGAGTTCCAGCAGTGAGAGATGAGACTGTGTGAGTTACTGGTCCATTTCCAGCTGGTGCACTGATGTCTGTCTCTGTACCATTAAACTGGAGAACAAAGCTGACATAGTTGTTGACTTTATTCCACTGCAGAGTGATGCTGGTTTCATTTTGTCCTGATGATATGAGGTTTTGTGCATTTGAAGGAGCTAAATGGAAAAATGAGAAAATAAAGTAAGTTTCAAAAATTCTTCAAAATTGATTTCTCACTAGTTAAAAACAGTAAAAAATTATACTTTTGAATCATTGTCAGTAGTTTGTGAAAACATTGTATTCCAGTTCAAATTAATTGATTAACTCACAAGTGACTGCAGTAATGTTGACTCCACTGCTTCTGACGTTCTCAAACACAGAGTAGAGAGTGAATGTGTATTGAGTTCCAGCAGTGAGAGATGAGACTGTTTGATTCACTGGTCCATTTCCAGCTGGTGCACTGATGCTTGTCTCTGTACCATTAAACTGGAGAACAAAGCTGACATTGTTGTTGACTTTATTCCACTGCAGAGTGATGCTGGTTTCATTTTGTCCTGATGATATGAGGTTTTGTGCATTTGAAGGAGCTAAATGGAAAAATGAGAAAATAAAGTAAGTTTCAAAAAATCTTCAAAATTGATTTCTCACTAGTTAAAAACAATAGAAAATTATACTGTTGAATTATTATCAGTATTTTTTGAAAACACTGTATTGTAGTTTAAATCAATTGATTAACTTACCAGTGACTGCAGTAATGCTGACTCCACTGCTTCTGACGTTCTCAAACACAGAGTAGAGCGTGAAAGTGTATTGAGTTCCAGCAGTGAGAGATGAGACTGTTTGATTCACTGGTCCATTTCCAGCTGGTGCACTGATGTTTGTCTCTGTACCATTAAACTGGAGAACAAAGCTGACATTGTTGTTGACTTTAATCCACTGCAGAGTGATGCTGGTTTCATTTTGTCCTGATGATATGAGGTTTTGTGCATTTGAAGGAGCTAAATGGAAAAATGAGAAAATAAAGTAAGTTTCAAAAAATCTTCAAAATTGATTTCTCACTAGTTAAAAACAATAGAAAATTATACTCTTGAATTATTATCAGTAGTTTGTGAAAAAATTGTATTGCAGTTTAAATCAATTGATTAACTTACCAGTGACTGCAGTAATGCTGACTCCACTGCTTCTGACGTTCTCAAACACAGAGTAGAGAGTGAATGTGTATTGAGTTCCAGCAGTGAGAGATGAGACTGTGTGATTTTCTGGTCCATTTCCAGCTGGTGCACTGATGCTTGTCTCTGTACCATTAAACTGGAGAACAAAGCTGACATTGTTGTTGACTTTATTCCACTGCAGAGTGATGCTGGTTTCATTTTGTCCTGATGATATGAGGTTTTGTGCATTTGAAGGAGCTAAATGGAAAAATGAGAAAATAAAGTAAGTTTCAAAAAATCTTCAAAATTGATTTCTCACTAGTTAAAAACAATAGAAAATTCTACTGTTGAATTATTATCAGTAGTTTGTGAAAACATTGTATTGCAGTTTAAATCAATTGATTAACTCACCAGTGACTGCAGTAATGCTGACTCCACTGCTTCTGACGTTCTCAAACACAGAGTAGAGAGTGAATGTGTATTGAGTTCCAGCAGTGAGAGATGAGACTGTTTGATTCACTGGTCCATTTCCAGCTGGTGCACTGATGCTTGTCTCTGTACCATTAAACTGGAGAACAAAGCTGACATTGTTGTTGACTTTAATCCACTGCAGAGTGATGCTGGTTTCATTTTGTCCTGATGATATGAGGTTTTGTGCATTTGAAGGAGCTAAATGGAAAAATGAGAAAATAAAGTAAGTTTCAAAAAATCTTCAAAATTGATTTCTCACTAGTTAAAAACAATAGAAAATTATACTCTTGAATTATTATCAGTAGTTTGTGAAAAAATTGTATTGCAGTTTAAATCAATTGATTAACTTACCAGTGACTGCAGTAATGCTGACTCCACTGCTTCTGACGTTCTCAAACACAGAGTAGAGAGTGAATGTGTATTGAGTTCCAGCAGTGAGAGACGAGACTGTTTGATTCACTGGTCCATTTCCAGCTGGTGCACTGATGCTTGTCTCTGTACCATTAAACTGGAGAACAAAGCTGACATTGTTGTTGACTTTATTCCACTGCAGAGTGATGCTGGTTTCATTTTGTCCTGATGATATGAGGTTTTGTGCATTTGAAGGAGCTAAATGGAAAAATGAGAAAATAAAGTAAGTTTCAAAAAATCTTCAAAATTGATTTCTCACTAGTTAAAAACAATAGAAAATTCTACTGTTGAATTATTATCAGTAGTTTGTGAAAACATTGTATTGCAGTTTAAATCAATTGATTAACTCACCAGTGACTGCAGTAATGCTGACTCCACTGCTTCTGACGTTCTCAAACACAGAGTAGAGAGTGAATGTGTATTGAGTTCCAGCAGTGAGAGATGAGACTGTTTGATTCACTGGTCCATTTCCAGCTGGTGCACTGATGCTTGTCTCTGTACCATTAAACTGGAGAACAAAGCTGACATTGTTGTTGACTTTATTCCACTGCAGAGTGATGCTGGTTTCATTTTGTCCTGATGATATGAGGTTTTGTGCATTTGAAGGGGCTAAATGAAAAAATGAGAAAAACAAGGTAAGTTCAAAAATTTGTAGAAATTGATCTCTCGCTACTTAGCAACACTGAAATTTGTTTTTTTTTTATCTTAATCAATGATATGTGAACCATTGTAATGGAGTTTTAATAAATTGACTAAATTACCAGTGACTGCAGTAATGTTGACTCCAGAGCTTCTGACGTTCTCAAACACAGAGTAGAGAGTGAATGTGTATTGAGTTCCAGCAGTGAGAGATGAGACTGTTTGATTCACTGGTCCATTTCCAGCTGGTGCACTGATTTCTGTCTCTGTACCATTAAACTGGAGAACAAAGCTGACATTGTTGTTGACTTTATTCCACTGCAGAGTGATGCTGGTTTCATTTTGTCCTGATGATATGAGGTTTTGTGCATTTGAAGGAGCTAAATGGAAAAATGAGAAAATAAAGTAAGTTTCAAAAATTCTTCAAAATTGATTTCTCACTAGTTAAAAACAATAGAAAATTATACTGTTGAATTATTATCAGTATTTTTTGAAAACACTGTATTGTAGTTTAAATCAATTGATTAACTTACCAGTGACTGCAGTAATGCTGACTCCACTGCTTCTGACGTTCTCAAACACAGAGTAGAGAGTGAATGTGTATTGAGTTCCAGCAGTGAGAGATGAGACTGTTTGATTCACTGGTCCATTTCCAGCTGGTGCACTGATGTTTGTCTCTGTACCATTAAACTGGAGAACAAAGCTGACATTGTTGTTGACTTTATTCCACTGCAGAGTGATGCTGGTTTCATTTTGTCCTGATGATATGAGGTTCTGTGCATTTGAAGGAGCTAAATGGAAAAATGAGAAAATAAAGTAAGTTTCAAAAATTCTTCAAAATTGATTTCTCACTAGTTAAAAACAATAGAAAATTATACTCTTGAATTATTATCAGTAGTTTGTGAAAAAATTGTATTGCAGTTTAAATCAATTGATTAACTTACCAGTGACTGCAGTAATGCTGACTCCAGAGCTTCTGACGTTCTCAAACACAGAGTAGAGAGTGAATGTGTATTGAGTTCCAGCAGTGAGAGATGAGACTGTTTGATTCACTGGTCCATTTCCAGCTGGTGCACTGATTTCTGTCTCTGTACCATTAAACTGGAGAACAAAGCTGACATTGTTGTTGACTTTATTCCACTGCAGAGTGATGCTGGTTTCATTTTGTCCTGATGATATGAGGTTTTGTGCATTTGAAGGAGCTAAATGGAAAAATGAGAAAATAAAGTAAGTTTCAAAAAATCTTCAAAATTGATTTCTCACTAGTTAAAAACAATAGAAAATTATACTGTTGAATTATTATCAGTATTTTTTGAAAACACTGTATTGTAGTTTAAATCAATTGATTAACTTACCAGTGACTGCAGTAATGCTGACTCCACTGCTTCTGACGTTCTCAAACACAGAGTAGAGAGTGAATGTGTATTGAGTTCCAGCAGTGAGAGATGAGACTGTGTGATTCACTGGTCCATTTCCAGCTGGTGCACTGATGTTTGTCTCTGTACCATTAAACTGGAGAACAAAGCTGACATTGTTGTTGACTTTATTCCACTGCAGAGTGATGCTGGTTTCATTTTGTCCTGATGATATGAGGTTTTGTGCATTTGAAGGAGCTGAATGGAAAAATGAGAAAATAAAGTAAGTTTCAAAAAATCTTCAAAATTGATTTCTCACTAGTTAAAAACAATAGAAAATTATACTCTTGAATTATAATCAGTAGTTTGTGAAAAAATTGTATTGCAGTTTAAATCAATTGATTAACTCACAAGTGACTGCAGTAATGCTGACTCCACTGCTTCTGACGTTCTCAAACACAGAGTAGAGCGTGAATGTGTATTGAGTTCCAGCAGTGAGAGATGAGACTGTTTGATTCAATGGTCCATTTCCAGCTGGTGCACTGATGTTTGTCTCTGTACCATTAAACTGGAGAACAAAGCTGACATTGTTGTTGACTTTATTCCACTGCAGAGTGATGCTGGTTTCATTTTGTCCTGATGATATGAGGTTTTGTGCATTTGAAGGAGCTGAATGGAAAAATGAGAAAATAAAGTAAGTTTCAAAAAATCTTCAAAATTGATTTCTCACTAGTTAAAAACAATAGAAAATTATACTCTTGAATTATAATCAGTAGTTTGTGAAAAAATTGTATTGCAGTTTAAATCAATTGATTAACTCACAAGTGACTGCAGTAATGCTGACTCCACTGCTTCTGACGTTCTCAAACACAGAGTAGAGCGTGAATGTGTATTGAGTTCCAGCAGTGAGAGATGAGACTGTGTGATTCAATGGTCCATTTCCAGCTGGTGCACTGATGCTTGTCTCTGCACCTTTAAACTGGAGAACAAAGCTGACATTGTTGTTGACTTTATTCCACTGCAGAGTGATGCTGGTTTCATTTTGTCCTGATGATATGAGGTTTTGTGCATTTGAAGGAGCTAAATGGAAAAATGAGAAAATAAAGTAAGTTTCAAAAATTCTTCAAAATATATTTCTCTCTAGTTAAAAACAATAGAAAATTATACTCTTGAATTATTATCAGTAGTTTGTGAAAACATTGTATTGCAGTTTAAATCAATTGATTAACTTACCAGTGACTGCAGTAATGCTGACTCCACTGCTTCTGACGTTCTCAAACACAGAGTAGAGAGTGAATGTGTATTGAGTTCCAGCAGTGAGAGATGAGACTGTGTGATTTACTGGTCCATTTCCAGCTGGTGCACTGATGCTTGTCTCTGTACCATTAAACTGGAGAACAAAGCTGACATTGTTGTTGACTTTATTCCACTGCAGAGTGATGCTGGTTTCATTTTGTCCTGATGATATGACGTTATCTGCATTTGAAGGAGCTAAATGAAAGAATGAGAAAAACAAGGTAAGTTCAAAAATTTGTAGAAATTGATTTCCCACTAGTTAACAACACTGAATTTTTTTTTTTTTATCTTAATCAATGATATGTGAACCATTATAATGGAGTTTTAATAAATTGACTAAATTACCAGTGACTGCAGTAATGCTGACTCCACTGCTTCTGACGTTCTCAAACACAGAGTAGAGAGTGAATGTGTATTGAGTTCCAGCAGTGAGAGATGAGACTGTGTGATTTACTGGTCCATTTCCAGCTGGTGCACTGATGCTTGTCTCTGTACCATTAAACTGGAGAACAAAGCTGACATTGTTGTTGACTTTATTCCACTGCAGAGTGATGCTGGTTTCATTTTGTCCTGATGATATGACGTTATCTGCATTTGAAGGAGCTAAATGAAAGAATGAGAAAAACAAGGTAAGTTCAAAAATTTGTAGAAATTGATTTCCCACTAGTTAACAACACTGAATTTTTTTTTTTTTATCTTAATCAATGATATGTGAACCATTATAATGGAGTTTTAATAAATTGACTAAATTACCAGTGACTGCAGTAATGCTGACTCCACTGCTTCTGACGTTCTCAAACACAGAGTAGAGAGTGAATGTGTATTGAGTTCCAGCAGTGAGAGATGAGACTGTTTGATTCACTGGTCCATTTCCAGCTGGTGCACTGATGCTTGTCTCTGTACCATTAAACTGGAGAACAAAGCTGACATTGTTGTTGACTTTATTCCACTGCAGAGTGATGCTGGTTTCATTTTGTCCTAATGACCTGAAGGTTTCTGCCTTTGGAGGAACTGAGACCGAAAAAACAACAACAACTAAGCGTTTCTTTTAAATCAATTAACTTCTCATTAGATATTGAAATACGAGAATATTAGAATACAAAAATAAAAAGATATCCATGATGTTTATTCTAAATTGTTCTTTGCCTGTTCTCTGTGTTTGCCCTTTCCCATATGTGCGTAACATTAACTTTAAATGCCGTTTGAGAGATAAGTGGAAATTTGGATGAATGTTGCATCACTGTAGATGAAACGGATCAAATAGTCCTTGATATGAGCTTAACAACAGTGATGTTGATGAATAAACACTGTGGAACATTTTTCTGCAGTAGGCAGATTTGCTTTGATGGTTTAAGAACAATTTTCCAATAATGTAGTTTTATGTGTAGTGATTTATCTTTAGATTGTAGTATCACTTCTTTCTATTAACGAAATATTTCAAAAAAAAAAAAATAAATAAAAATCCGGTACCACTCAATATTATTAGATGTTTATCTTTCTTTCACCATCCTTGAGCTTTACTATTTTTAAATTTAAAAGTAAAAGAGAATGCAGTTGCGAGAGAAAATTCAAGAAAAATAAAGAACTGACCAATGACCAGAAAACAATAGCAGTTTTGTAATTTAAATATAATTTACTGGTCTGAGTGGCTTCTGTTATGAAGACAATACTGCAAGCCTCTTTTTTAAATAAAGAGAGGCTTTAGAGCAGTTTACAAAACAGTGTAGTACAATATTTACAGTTTTGTCTGAATGCTTAAACCCTAACTGTGATTCCCGTAGCACAATCTCTAAAACTATTCAGACTTATAGCAAAACCACTCACTGAGTTTGCAAAACTAAAAGCACAAAAACTGCTTTGCACTCAGTTTGCAATTTTGTAACACACACTTTGCAAAACTGTAGGCACAATTCACTGCACAACACTCAATTACCAAATTTCCAACACACTCCTAGCAAAAGTATACACATGTATGGCTATCATTAACACTAATTTGTCAACTGTCTGGCACACTTTCACATGTGAAAACTTTCTTAGATAATTAGTTCACTTTGCAATCAGCCTAAGCACTATAATACAGGTAAGCTGTGTGTGCGGAGTACAATGGAGGGAGCAGAAAGAGTGAGAAGTAGAGGAGGCCGAGGAAGAGGACGTGGAGGTGAAGAAGTAGGATGAAGAGGACGACAAGGACAAGGAGGAGCAAGAGGAAGACGAGGAGGGGGGGAGAGGAAGGGTAGGAAGAGTAAGAAATAGAATTGCTGATGACATCAGAGCTACAATAGTGGACCATGTAATCAACCATGTAATCAACCGTGGAATGACCCTGAGGGTAGCTGGCCAACGGGTCCAGCCTAACTCGAGCCGCTACACTGTAGCAAGTACCATGAGGACGTCTTGAAATGAGAATCGGTTAGTACAGTCACTTCGCACAAAGATTTGTAGCACTGCCATATGCCAATGAGAAACACACCAATACCATTGATGTAAAAATACTGAAATTGTTACTTTACAGAATTGCTAGATGACCAGATGCTGGGGGCAGAGGAAGCATGTTCACTGCAGACCAAGTAACCCATATAGTCATTATGGCGATTGCAAATAATCCTATACTTGGAAATAAACACTTGTGTTTGTTTTGATGTGTTTGAATAAACACCAGTACTTGAAGTTTGGATCCCTCTATGCTTATGGATCTATGACAGAAGTATGAGCTCAAACTGACATAGCCTACCTTGTGCACAGAGAAAGCAAAAGCCAGATGTGTTTTGTATTCATACCATCAGTGTGCAGTTGGCGCATTGTGTGCTTAGTAGATGATGGCTTGTGTGTACTGTTTGATACGGAAACACCATTTTTACGAAGGTGTGAAGAGTTAATCTAGCTGTGTTTGCTTTTGCAAGAGAACTACAATGTTTTGATTATTGGGTGACAGGTTTTCTTATTTGTGTGAAGAGTTTTGCAAAATTAGCCAATAGTTACAAAAAATGTGCTTAAGCAATCAGAAAAAACTGTAAACAGATTTGGAGGAGCTAAATGTATCCTTAGTTGCGTTGGGTCTATTATCTATGTCAGGTAAATGAATCAAAACATCTGGACACAAAAATTGCCAAAGAAGAATTAGGAGGACCAATTGCGAAACTATATTTTAAGTAGTTGAGAAGAAATGCGTCCACAGCAGATGACTCTGCATGTTTTACAGCAGATGCCTATTGTGACAGGGACTTAACATTACTGCCATCTTGTGGCCATAGTCAGCTATTGTTCCTGGAAGCTGAATTAATTCCACTTGATAAAGGAACCACTAAAACAAGGCAGGTAGGCATTCTCATATCTGTGTTTGTATTAGCAATAGCTTGAGCTTCTCAAGCTGTTTGTAGCTGATTTTTTGCAGATTATGACAAAATTTTATGTAATATACATTCTGAAAGACAAAGATTTGGAATCCCCCCAGAAATTCCTTATCAGCTGTCTCAGACAGATCCTCCACATTCGCTGGCACACACACTCAGAAATATCATCTTATGGGAAAGAACCTGTCAACTTCCAGTAGAGGAAGAAATCAGGAAGAAAAGATGGTGCTGGGTAGGGCATACTTAAACTGCCAACCAACATCCCAGGCAGGCTCTCAGGTGGATCCCTGAAGGCAAGGAAAAGAGAGGCTGCCCAAGAAACACCTGGCGACGAGACCTCGAGGCAGAAGTAAATAAGATGGGCTACACCGAGAGCCAACTAGAAAGAATGGCTCAGGAGAGAAATCTCTGGAGATGGACCTTACCCTGGGAGGGGTGAGGGGCAGTAGTTATACAGTGAGGAAAATATTTGTTATCTTACTGGTAAATGCAGTAATGCTGACTCCACTGCTTTTGATACTCTCCAACACAGAGTAGAGAGTGAATATGTATTTAGTTCCAGCAGTGAGAGACGAGACTGTGTGATTCACTGGTCCATTTCCAGCTGGTGCACTGATGCTTGCCTCTGTACCATTAAACTGGAGAACAAAGCTGACATTGTTGTTGACTTTATTCCACTGCAGAGTGATGCTGCTCTCATTATGGGCCGTTGATCTGAAGTTTACTGTAAATGACAGAAATGACATAAAAAACCCTGAAATGTCTTTTATATAGTTTTGTGATCAGTAGATTTGAATTGCATTTAGCTGGGCTGAAAACAACATGTACTCCCACTTTGATCTTAAAGGACTACTCATACACTACTAATTCCTAAACCAAAGTGCTGGTTTTAGTATTAATATTCAGTAACAAATAAATTGCCTTAATAGAAATATGTTTATTCGATGCAGGCTTTTCCATCTGTTAAGTATGTGAGAGTAGAAATTGGATCTATTACTTGTAGTAAAACAGATGGATGGAAAGTTCTTGGAACACAATTCATCCGACCATCGTCCTGAGTCACTGAAATCTGCAGCAACACACCGCTCATTTCCAGAGTCTGGTTGCCCAGTGGCCCAGTATCGAAATAGATAGTCAGTCCCATCAGACCACACCTTTTGCCGATAGAGACCGATCCACACAAAAACTCCATTTGCTAGGACCGCGATCTTTTGACTTTCTGTCTGATTTCTTACACTGCAAGAAGAAGAGTTGGATTTTGAATACAGAGGAAAAATCTCTCTCTCTTTTTTTTTCTTCAAATTTTCAAAGACAGTGTATTGAGTGGCTATTTAAAGATTTGACAATAACTTTTAATTAACAGAGGAATTGATATTTTATATAAAGCAAATACTTTTAAAATTTTCTATGACTTTAAACCAATTTTCATTTAAAACATAAAAGCAAAGGCTGTTGTAAAATCAGGGAATGTATCTTGTAATTTCAAATTTCGTTGGGAAAAAATTGCCAGAACAGAAAAAGGTAACTTGTGTTGTGCCTTAAAGTCTTCTTTAGTGGATACTATACCTGGCTAGATCAACGTAATTATTCCTGCAGAAACTCTGAGCATCAGTCCAATTTACAGCACTGTTAACCTTAACAAAGGATGCTTCACCATTTATTGTACCTGCAAATATACAGAAATAATGAACCAGTAGACTGATAGGTTGGACTAGCTGATGAAATAGTTTTTATAAAATGTGTGCGAAGTTCAGGAAATGAAAAGTGAGACCTAATAGTAGATTTATGATCTAGACCAGGGGTGGGGAACTCCAGGCCTCAAGTGTCGGTGTCCTGTAGGTTTTAGATGTGTCCTTTATCCAAAACAGCTGATTCAAATAGCTAAATGACCTCCTTAACATGTCTTGAAGTTCTCCAGAGGGCAAACTAATCATTTGATCCAGGGTGATATCTAAAACCTGCAGGACACCGGCCCTTGAGGCTGGAGCTCCCCACCCCTGATCTAGACTGAGTAGGTCGAAATGATTTAGGAGAAATATTTGACACATTGTTAATTCTTACTCCATGTAAACTCACCATTATAGCACACAAAGAAGTATTTATCACCACAATCACGGTCATCCCATCTATCACTGTATAGACTCCCACTTAAAAGTGCCACACAGTACTGTTGCTGTCCATTAAGATTGTTGGGTGAACCAGGATACCAGTTTCTAAATGCTGCCTCTCCCACACCATAGAAGCTGCTGTCATTTAGGGACCATCTCCAACTGTTCTGCAGGTCATCATGGAGCCCTATCCATGCCTTACCTGTTTAAAAAGATGCAGTTTTCTGTATTCCTTTAAGGTTTCTCAAGAATTTGTTTTTTGTCAACTTAGAATAGAATAGAATAATCCTTTAATTGTCCCACAAGGGGAAATTTGGTTGTAACAGCAGCCAGAAAGACACATATACAAACAAACAGTACACAGGACACAGAACAGAAACATAGACAATTTTTTTTCTTACATATTTACATTAAGGACAATGGTTACTATAAACAGAGTGTAATTGTATATATTTCTACAGTTTGTTATGTATGATTTATATTTCCAATATCAAGAACTCACCTGTGTTTGATGCAGTACTTGTGACAGCATAAAGATCAGCTGTGTTTTCTATGGTTGCCAGGTCAGTGTAGACATTTCTGCAGTGACTCTGTGCATCTGTCCATGTCTTTGAGGTGCTCACAAAGTAGTACTGACGAGTCTGACAAAAGGCAACACTAACCAGTGCTCCTGAAATAAGGCACTATTTAAATTTTGCAACACTCAATAAAACACAATATATTATCGTTTATACTGTAAAGAGGGAATATGGATAAAATAGGTTTAGAAATATTACTGTAGGTTTCCCAAAGTGTCTTATATAAGAATCTACTAACTTATAGGTCAACAGCGAAATAGATTTTTTTAAGGTCCTGTTATTGTTTTATTATTTCTTCATATACTTAAAGACATTGTTTTTCTCACATTCATTCTTACACATTTCTCTACAGCAAGAAGAAAATTCCTATTCTATCTCTTTATGTCATTGACTGGATTATACTTCCATATAGCTGTGCTGAAATGTTGAAATTCAGTGTGTTGATACGCTGATGAATGCTACACTGAACCTACCCTAAACAGCACTGAATTTAAACTCTAATACCAAGAAAATTTGTCCTCTGCAGGCTTAGCTAGCTTTTGTTTTAGTTTCAGTCTTAAAAAAACAATTGAATAGGTTTACATAAATATGGTGAAGTACGCGTCAAACAGTATTCATAACAGATTAAGAATAGTTTTTTCAATCATTTAGTTTCTTTTGCCATATTACAAAAATCTAAAATCATGACTATAGCGACAAATTTAGTGCTCTATAGAAAACATTTATAGCTGATAGATACAACTTTTTTTAAGCTGACCTCTCTGTTGCATGTTATGTAGAAACACCTGTATGTAGGTAGGATTGAAAGAAGATTGCTTAAGCTGAAATTCTTTTTAAGAAAAAGTGTCACCAACCTGTTAAGGCAAAGATGATCAATCTATAGTCCATTAGTCAAAACTGTAAAAAGAGCCACAATGTTAAACAGCCTATTTTAAATGAATATACCTTCAGTAAAATACATGTAGATATGTGCAGAGAAACTCATCCTTATATATATATAACCTTTTAACAAAATACAGTAAATATAGATTGTTCTTACCAAGTCCAAGAATAGAAATACTTAAAACACCTCTCAGTATTCATTGAGTAAGATGTCAATGTAGAAATATTAGTTCTCACCTTCTGCTGTGACTGTTTAAAGATCGTTCTCATGGGTGTAGCTAAGACAAAAGGAAGTAAAACTTTTTCTGTAACAATGACTTATCAGATATCAGGAAGAACAGTCTAAACCTTACAGACATTTCTTGTATTCACTACTTTGATGTAATACAAATTCTTTCAAAAACCAACCTGTCTCAGTGCTTATCTCTTTTTGTCTCATATTACAGCATAACATAGTGCTGATTTATCTGTTATTTCCTTTTCCCTTCTTGGTAAAAAAAAATACTTTACAACACCAGTTACAACTCCAGTGAACAAAAATATTGGATGATGTGTAAAATCATTTGTGGCGGAGGGACAGCCTTCTGCTGCATATGACTGGGAGTGAGGGGAGGAAAACAGGATAAAAGACACAGTGTGGAAGAGAGCCAGAGATTAATAATAACTGATCATTAAGCTAGGACAGCCACTGATGTTTCTTCATTAGTGACGGTTTTCTTGCGTCCACATTTTTGCATATCCAACACTGAACCAGTTTCACGAAACTTGGCAAGCAGTTTGCTAACTGTAGCGTGGGAGATGGGTGGTCTCGTAGGGTGTCTTGCATTGAAATCTGCTGCAATGACCCGGTTACTGCGTTCACCAGATATCAACACAATTTCGATCCGCTCCTCACGTGTTAACCTCTTCGACATGTCAATGGCTGTGAACAAAGAGAAACTTGTAAATAACTCATGAAAGAATAAAGTTACATTGAAACCAAGCACACCATTGTTTTTCTTGTGACATTACCAATAAGCTTGATGTGTCACATGGCCCTCTTCCTATTGAAAAAACAAAAGTTGTATCCAAGATGGCTGACTTCTAAATGGCCACCATGGTCACCACCCATCTTGAGGAGTTTGCCCCCTCACATATACTAATGTGCCACAAACAGGACTTTAATATCACCAACCATTCCCGTGTTATTACGGTGTATCCATATAAATGGCCCACCCTGTACTTTAAAATAATCTGGGAAGTGCAGCCTGAGATCGAAGTGTTCTATTGGAGTGATACGGTACTATGCCTTTAATATAAGATGTGACCTGAGTATTGAAGACCTTGCATATGAGGAGAAGAGTTTTAAATTTGATTCTGGATTTAACAGAGAGCCAATGAAAAGAAATCAGTATTGAAGAAATATGCTCCCTCGTTCGAGCCAGTACTGCCTCTGCAACATTTTGGATTAGCTGAAGGCTTTTTGGTGAGTTTTTAGGACTGAAAACAATTTACAGTAGTCCAGACTAGAAATAATAAATGCATCCACTAGTTTTTCAGTATCACACTGTAATGGGATGTTTCTAATTTTAGAGATATTGCAAATGTATGCAAAGGTTTAAGTCAGACATGTCAAACTCAAGGGCTGTGATGCAATTATATCTGGCTTGTGAGATGATTTCACATGTCACTTATTATTTGCCCATTAGTATGTGGGCTGCATTATAGCATGTGACAATAATTAAAAGCTACACCATTCATAATGTAAATCTCATAGAGGAGATTTGTGACAGTAAATAGACTGTGTAAATTATTTGTTGTAAAACAGATCATGTGAAGATGTGAAAATCCACTGTCATGATCTTTAATATTTAACATGCTAAGTGAGGCCTGTGAGTGCTTTTTAAAAAAAAAAAAAATTCTTGTTTGTTTGTTTTGTATATTCTCACCTCAGGGGAATTTCCTTGGAAGATTGCACCTGATTGCATCAGACCAGCAAACTGCCAGAATGTGTGTGTGTTTGTACAAATGAACAGATTCTCAGTGCATTTCCCTGTAAAAACATGAAACATAGGTGGGTATCAATATTTTAATCCTAAGTAATGCCTGTAAGTCAATATACAGTGCATGGTTTAATGTTTAACTGTGTTCATTATTAATGTTTAATCAGAATCAGAATCAGAATCAGAATACTTTATTGATCCCTGGGGGAAATTATTTAACGTCTTAGTCATGGGCTTAGATAGGATTTGGGGTAGTAAATCAGACCCTCTGTGACAAATACCTTGGTGTAGGGTATCAGGAAATAAAGTAAAAAATGTATCAGCTTTTTACTTCCTCATTGCTCTGATAGAATACAAACCCCGTGAAACCGAACCCAACGTATCAGTGTACGTATTTTTGTCGGGCTGCATGGCGTAACAGCAGTCTGGCGAGGAAGGAGCGGCTAGCAGGTCCAGCGGGCATATGGTGTGGAGGTTAGCCGGATAACTCGAAGCCAGTCAGTTAAATCAAACAACATACCTTTATTCGTTGTCAGCAACAAAAGACCATACAAGCCAGGTCTCCACAGCTCTACTAGGTCGTACATACATCTGCAGAGATCGGTAGTCGCCGGCGCCAGCCCGTTACAACGGTAAGGTTTCTCCTAAGAACAGAGCATGAACAGCATGGAATGGCTGCCACCACCCTAGTGGTGCTATAATACAATACGGGCTGTTACAATGCTAAATACTTGAGTTGCTTTCATGTGATTGGATATACAGAGAGTGCAGAATTATTAGGCAAATGAGTATTTTGTCCACATCATCCTCTTCATGCATGTTGTCTTACTCCAAGCTGTATAGGCTCGAAAGCCTACTACCAATTAAGCATATTAGGTGATGCGCATCTCTGTAATGAGAAGGGGTGTGGTCTAATGACATCAACACCCTATATCAGGTGTGCATAATTATTAGGCAACGTCCTTTCCTTTGGCAAAATGGGTCAAAAGAAGGACTTGACAGGCTCAGAAAAGTCAAAAATAGTGAGATATCTTGCAGAGGGATGCAGCAGTCTCAAAATTGCAAAGCTTCTGAAGCGTGATCATCGAACAATCAAGCGTTTCATTCAAAATAGTCAACAGGGTCGCAAGAAGCGTGTGGAAAAACCAAGGCGCCAAATAACTGCCCATGAACTGAGAAAAGTCAAGCATGCAGCTGCCAAGATGCCACTTGCCACCAGTTTGGCCATATTTCAGAGCTGCAACATCACTGGAGTGCCCAAAAGCACAAGGTGTGCAATACTCAGAGACATGGCCAAGGTAAGAAGGCTGAAAGACGACCACCACTGAACAAGACACACAAGCTGAAACGTCAAGACTGGGCCAAGAAATATCTCAAGACTGGTTTTTCTAAGGTTTTATGGACTGATGAAATGAGAGTGAGTCTTGATGGGCCAGATGGATGGGCCCATGGCTGGATTGGTAAAGGGCAGAGAGCTCCAGTCCGACTCAGACGCCAGCAAGGTGGAGGTGGAGTACTGGTTTGGGCTGGTATCATCAAAGATGAGCTTGTGGGGCCTTTTCGGGTTGAGGATGGAGTCAAGCTCAACTCCCAGTCCTACTGCCAGTTCCTGGAAGACACCTTCTTCAAGCAGTGGTACAGGAAGAAGTCTGCATCCTTCAAGAAAAACATGATTTTCATGCAGGACAATGCTCCATCACACGCGTCCAAGTACTCCACAGCGTGGCTGGCAAGAAAGGGTATAAAAGAAGAAAAACTAATGACATGGCCTCCTTGTTCACCTGATCTGAACCCCATTGAGAACCTGTGGTCCATCATCAAATGTGAGATTTACAAGGAGGGAAAACGGTACACCTCTCTGAACAGTGTCTGGGAGGCTGTGGTTGCTGCTGCACGCAATGTTGATGGTGAACAGATCAAAACACTGACAGAATCCATGGATGGCAGGCTTTTGAGTGTCCTTGCAAAGAAAGGTGGCTATATTGGTCGCTGATTTGTTTTTGTTTTGTTTTTGAATGTCAGAAATGTATATTTGTGAATGTGGAGATGTTATATTGGTTTCACTGGTAAAAATAAATAATTGAAATGGGTATATGTTTGTTTTTTGTTAAGTTGCCTAATAACTATGCACAGTAATAGTCACCTGCACACACAGATATCCCCCTAAAATAGCTAAAACTAAAAACAAACTAAAAACTACTTCCAAAAACATTCAGCTTTGATATTAATGAGTTTTTTGGGTTCATTGAGAACATGGTTGTTGTTCAATAATAAAATTATCCCTCAAAAACACAACTTGCTTAATAATTCTGCACTCCCTGTATGTGAAAACCTGCATTTGAACATATACCTAATAAAGTGGCTGATGAGTGTATGATGGGCAGCCAGATATTCTCCTTAGGAGTATTTTTAGATCACAGTTCTGTACTTTTGGAATTATAGAACTGAATAAGTTTGATTATAAGTTCGATAATAATGACTCATTAACATGTGAGAAGGATATGTATCTCACTTAGAACCTCAACTGCTCTGTTTTCTTTTGGCTTCCATGATTTTTTTTTTGTCTTCTTTATTTCATTGTTGGTTTGTAGTCACAGAGTCTATGTTTGATCAGCAGAGTAAGACATGTTATGCTATTTCATAATTTCTGTTCATGGACTGAGAATATTTGATTCTACTTTGGCTTTTCGGTTCTTCTCTCCCGTGTTTTAGATTTGCACTTTATTACAGTTTGGTTCAGTCTGATTGGGCTTTAGTCTCAGCATCAGTTGACATAGGGGCCTCTTTTCTGGGTTCATCCCTTATGTTTTAGAGAGCTTAGAGATTTGGTCTTGGCTGCTGGATTTAAGTTGATTAGAAAGTGGGCATCTGCCTAATTATGTTCAACAGACATTTGTTTTTCTGTGTAAATGAGAAATATATATAAGTTTTGAATGCATATATTCTGCTGGGTGATTATTCTAAAGGGTTTGGCTCTGATGACTGAGTGGTTTAGTTAGACTCACCCTTGTTCGCTTCCATGTAAAATAGGACGGTTGCCGTCAGATTCCTTAAGCTGGATAATTTCGTCACATTATCAAACTTAGGTAACAGTTCATCTGCATATTTTAATACAACATCTGGAGACTTCCTGTTGCTTTTTCGCTCTGTAAAACAAACGGTGGATGCAGCAGCACCAAAGTTTGCTTTTCTTTCACTCTACAAGAGCTCACTGTCTCGGTAATCGCTCCACCTCTTTGTTCTTGGCGGTGTGGGAACAGATTCTGGCACCACGTGAAACTATGCCAGAATCATCCTCACTGCTTCTGTTTTGTCATTAGCGTGTGTGGGCTTAATGTTGTCAAACATTTTGTTCACACACTGCTCATAAATACGTTTGTATTGCAGGTTTGTTTTTCGGGTTAAAACATTCGCATTTGCGCTTCCATGTTGACAATGGTGTGCTACAGAGCCGTGCCTTAAACAAAGTATCAAAGCAAGGAATCTGTGTTGAGAATTTTTTAATTTAATTATTAAATGTACTCGATGACTAGTCGCAGCCCTGTTTGGTACACATGGTAAATATAGTTATTAGCAATTCTGTGTATGGTTCTCCAGCTGCACCATCGCACACAAAAAGGCCCTTCACAGGGTCATTAATATGGCCCCAAAAATCATTGGACATCCTCTTACCCCCCTGTTCAGCACTGTCTCAAGAGGGCATGCAGAATCCTACGGGACTGCACACACCAGAACACCAGGTGTTTAAGCTGCTGCCATCTGGCAGGAGATTCAGGCTGCTGAGGTCGTGGACAAACAGACTCATGGACAGCTTTTACAATAGGGCAATAGCCCTAATCATTGCTAACAGCTGACCTGATTGGCTACTTCCCTGGACTTTTTGTTAGGCAAATATAATAATAATAATAATGATAATAATAATATTGTGAAATAAACATACACTCATTCTTTCTATTTATTAAGTCATTCCTTTGCTCATACCTTAAAAAAAATTAAGCTACTATGTTGTGTTGTGCTGTACTGTCTTGTGTTGTGATGTGCGTATTGCTGACGCGGGACAGTTTCCAATTTCATTGTACTAATATAATAGTTATGACTGTGCAATGACTATAAAGAGCTATCTTATTAAACTTTCTCTCTCTCTCCTATAGTTTGCCTTTTGTCCTGTTTCTCTCTGCTCTCTTTTTATTTTTACCAGTTGTGGCAGATGACTGTTCTTCCCTAAGCTTGGTTATGGCAAAGGTTTCTTTCTATTAACAGGCAGTTTTTCCTTCCCACTATCACCAAGTGCATTCTTATAGGAGGTTGTGTGATTGTTAGGGTTTCTTTCTAATATTGTAGGGTCTTTATCTTACACTTTAAAGAACCATGAGGTGCAGGTTGGTGCTATATGAACAGAATCTTGCCCAAATATATTTGGCATGCAGACTGGAGTAGGCAGAGACTGAACCATCACCTTCCAACAGATTCCAGTAGATGACCTGCTCTATCTCTGGACCTAGAGCCTCCCCTTATGTTTGGTTCTGTATGTCCAGCTGCTCAATATGTGGCTCTTGGCTCACTGTAAGTCAGTCTAGCCTTCTGAAGAAAAATTATAGGGAATGATAAGTATGTATCACTTGGTTGATATATACTTACACACTGATGAATGAATGACAGGCATTTTGGGGTTTAGTATCTTGTCCAAGGACACTTTGACATGTGGTCTGCGGGTCTGTGGTCTCTCTTCTGATAAATAGACTACCAGTGTGACCTCCTGAAAGTAAGCTGCCCTGGACAGTCAGGGCAGTGAATTAATGCTGTATGGCAACTCTTCCTGTTGCTACGTCACATTAGCTTACAGTTGTTGATTCTGATCCCAAAAGATTCAAAGTGGAACGCAAATAGATACTAATAAATAAATATAAATATTTTAATTTAGTTTATTGCATACCCAGCTGCTCACTCTTCTACACTCTGGACAGGTCACCAGTTTATTGCAGAGCTAACAAAGACAGACTGCCCTTCAGACAATGACAGGAGTACGGAGCACTCAGAAAAAAATGCGGCAGACACCAGGAAAAAAATGATAAGAGAACTAAACACTATGTAGAAAGAAACAGCAAAAAAAAAAAAAAAAGTCCACCTCTGCTGTGATCTTGACAATATTTATTTACAATGTGTGGCCATCAGAAATATGGCAACACTGACAAAAAAGAAGTGATAAGGAATTTGACTTTAGACATGATCTCAGCTAGATTGATTCTCCTTTTCCAGACCTACAACAAAAGCAATACCACTGTAATTCCTTTTATTTCCAGCAAGGGGTGCAAGGGAGTTACATTAACACAGTATTCTGTTTCTTCAAATAGATACCATAAAAATATAACTCATCGGTTTAGAAAGATAATGATATAGCATAAATGCCCACAGTATTTAATTTAATTGCATTATCACATTTAAAACACTGATAAACAAAACCTTGCACACCTGTTGCTAACTTCTGAGCAACAAAGATTACAAAAAGGTCAAGATAACATTTAACTTGTTAATGACCTCTGCTGCTGCTCAGTACACAGAATACAAACAATTATGTATATGGAGATCTTCAAAAATGGTCAATCAAATAAATTCTTGTTCCAGTTTGAGGAAATTAATTGGAAATTTGTAAAGTATAAAGCACTTTTCTCCACTGGTGTCATGGTTTAACCTTCAGGTTCCTCAGGGATAAAACCTGTGGCTGTAATCCATGTTGTCTGAAGAACTAGAGGCGGAGGAAAACAGAAAAAAGGCTTCATGTTATCGCTGGACAAAGTGAATATAAGTATGAAAAAAGAAAATAAAACAGAGGTTAGTCTGACCTCTTCCAGTCTCTCCTGAATGTCCGACTCTGACAGCTGAACAAATGCCCGCAGTTTCGCTTTCAGTCCAATAACATAATCTGTTTACACAAAAAAACAAACAAATGTTACACTAATTAATAATGACATAATGATCATGAAATCTTTATTTATAAAAGAAATTAAAGGAGTATTTATTCTTGGATACTGTATTTAAATGTATGTTGTTATTCACAGCATCCAAGTTTTTGTTAATTAGGATTGTAGAGATATACGTGTAATGCATTATGAAGTAAATTACAGAAATGTTGTAAATGATCAAATGATACAAACACAGGTATACAAACAATATACCTGAACAAAAATGCTTTGGGAGGATACAGTAAATGAAAGAAATGCAAATACTTACTAGGCCCTTTGAATGTAGAAAGTAGAATCAGTTATGCATTTACAGGGAGAGAAAACAAAATGGAATTAACTATAAACACAATATCTACATGTAAATTGATTCTTCAACACTAATAAACAAGGAAAAGGAAAACAATCACATGCACTGATGAGCAGCAAAAGGAAGATGCAACAACAACAACAAGAAAAACTAAACCAAAGAAAAAACTCAAAAACAAAACAAAACCTGTTATTCTTCCAGCTTGTACTCATCATTAATTTACTCACCAGTGACTGCAGTAATGCTGACTCCACTGCTTCTGACGTTCTCAAACACAGAGTAGAGAGTGAATGTGTATTGAGTTCCAGCAGTGAGAGATGAGACTGTGTGATTTACTGGTCCATTTCCAGCTGGTGCACTGATTTCTGTCTCTGTACCATTAAACTGGAGAACAAAGCTGACATTGTTGTTGACTTTATTCCACTGCAGGGTGATGCTGGTTTCATTTTGTCCTGATGATCGGAAGCTGTCTGCATTTGGAGGAGCTGAGAGAGAGCAGTTAGGTGGGGGGACAGTTGTGAAAGTGGAACATCAAGTTAAAGACACACATATGTGCTTTTAGTTTCATCAGCAGAGCTTAGCACGTCTGAGAGCCAAACGTAGCATTGCTGTAAATGCTTTTCATTGTAAAGTTATTGTTTCCAACTTGCATCTGAAAATTATTTATTTACGCTTCCCTTTCTATATTGCTGAGTTTAAACCTCTAATGGATTTTGCTGTACAAACAAATGTTTCCTCATAGACATCAACTAATTGTTGGTCTTTTCTCTCTATTATTGTAGTGCTAAATTACAACAACAAGTGCCTTGACACTGCCTCGACTGGTGAATTAATATCTTCAAATGCTCATGGCTGATTTTTAAATACCAAAATTTCACCTTCATAAATCAGTATTATGTAATGTACACTGATTCATTTCGACGACTAGGAACTAACTGTAAACAACCAATTTACTGTTTATAATCACAACTTGATGCATTCTTTCTGTGAAATAGCACAGTATGAAATGTAATATCTGACCAGTGACTGCAGTAATGTTGACTCCAGAGCTTCTGACGTTCTCAAACACAGAGTAGAGAGTGAATGTGTATTGAGTTCCAGCAGTGAGAGATGAGACTGTGTGATTCACTGGTCCATTTCCAGCTGGTGCACTGATGTCTGTCTCTGTACCATAAAACTGGAGAACAAAGCTGACATTGTTGTTGACTTTATTCCACTGCAGAGTGATGCTGGTTTCATTTTGCCCTGATGATATGAGGTTTTGTGCATTTGAAGGAGCTAAATGGAAAAATGAGAAAATAAAGTAAGTTTCAAAAATTCTTCAACATTGATTTCTAACTAGTTAAAAACAGTGAAAAAAACTAAACTGTTGAATTATTATCAGTAGTTTGTGAAAACATTGTATTGCAGTTTAAATTAATTGATTAACTCACCAGTGACTGCAGTAATGGTGACTCCACTGCTTCTGACGTTCTCAAACACAGAGTAGAGAGTGAATGTGTATTGAGTTCCAGCAGTGAGAGATGAGACTGTTTGATTCAATGGTCCATTTCCAGCTGGTGCACTGATTTCTGTCTCTGTACTATTAAACTGGAGAACAAAGCTGACATTGTTGTTGACTTTATTCCACTGCAGAGTGATGCTGGTTTCATTTTGTCCTGATGATATGAGGTTTTGTGCATTTGAAGGAGCTAAATGGAAAAATGAGAAAATAAAGTAAGTTTCAAAAATTCTTCAAAATATATTTCTCACTAGTTAAAAACAATAGAAAATTATACTCTTGAATTATTATCAGTAGTTTGTGAAAACATTGTATTGCAGTTTAAATCAATTGATTAACTTACCAGTGACTGCAGTAATGCTGACTCCACTGCTTCTGACGTTCTCAAACACAGAGTAGAGAGTGAATGTGTATTGAGTTCCAGCAGTGAGAGATGAGACTGTGTGATTTTCTGGTCCATTTCGAGCTGGTGCACTGATGCTTGTCTCTGTACCATTAAACTGGAGAACAAAGCTGACATTGTTGTTGACTTTATTCCACTGCAGAGTGATGCTGGTTTCATTTTGTCCTGATGATATGAGGTTTTGTGCATTTGAAGGAGCTAAATGGAAAAATGAGAAAATAAAGTAAGTTTCAAAAATTTGTAGAAATTGATCTCTCGCTACTTAGCAACACTGAAATTTGTTTTTCTTTTTATCTTAATCAATGATATGTGAACCATTGTAATGGAGTTTTAATAAATTGACTAAATTACCAGTGACTGCAGTAATGTTGACTCCAGAGCTTCTGATGTTCTCAAACACAGAGTAGAGAGTGAATGTGTATTGAGTTCCAGCAGTGAGAGATGAGACTGTGTGATTCAATGGTCCATTTCCAGCTGGTGCACTGATTTCTGTCTCTGTACCATTAAACTGGAGAACAAAGCTGACATTGTTGTTGACTTTATTCCACTGCAGAGTGATGCTGGTTTCGTTTTGTCCTGATGATATGAGGTTTTGTGCATTTGAAGGAGCTAAACAAAAGAATGAGAAAAACAAGGTAAGTTCTAAAAGTGTTTACAATTGATTTCTCGCTACTTAATAACACTTAATAATTTCATTGTTGATTTTAATTAAAAATATGTGATACCATTGTATTGCAGTTTAAAAAATTTCATCAACTTACCGGTGACGGCAGTAATGCTGACTCCACTGCTTCTGACGTTCTCAAACACAGAGTAGAGCGTGAATGTGTATTGAGTTCCAGCAGTGAGAGATGAGACTGTTTGATTCACTGGTCCATTTCCAGCTGGTGCACTGATGCTTGTCTCTGTACCATTAAACTGGAGAACAAAGCTGACATTGTTGTTGACTTTATTCCACTGCAGAGTGATGCTGGTTTCATTTTGTCCTGATGATATGAGGTTTTGTGCATTTGAAGGAGCTAAATGGAAAAATGAGAAAATAAAGTAAGTTTCAAAAATTCTTCAAAATATATTTCTCACTAGTTAAAAACAATAGAAAATTATACTCTTGAATTATTATCAGTAGTTTGTGAAAACATTGTATTGCAGTTTAAATCAATTGATTAACTTACCAGTGACTGCAGTAATGCTGACTCCACTGCTTCTGACGTTCTCAAACACAGAGTAGAGAGTGAATGTGTATTGAGTTCCAGCAGTGAGAGATGAGACTGTTTGATTCAATGGTCCATTTCCAGCTGGTGCACTGATTTCTGTCTCTGTACTATTAAACTGGAGAACAAAGCTGACATTGTTGTTGACTTTATTCCACTGCAGAGTGATGCTGGTTTCATTTTGTCCTGATGATATGAGGTTTTGTGCATTTGAAGGAGCTAAATGGAAAAATGAGAAAATAAAGTAAGTTTCAAAAATTTGTAGAAATTGATCTCTCGCTACTTAGCAACACTGAAATTTGTTTTTTTTTTATCTTAATCAATGATATGTGAACCATTGTAATGGAGTTTTAATAAATTGACTAAATTACCAGTGACTGCAGTAATGTTGACTCCAGAGCTTCTGACGTTCTCAAACACAGAGTAGAGAGTGAATGTGTATTGAGTTCCAGCAGTGAGAGATGAGACTGTTTGATTCACTGGTCCATTTCCAGCTGGTGCACTGATGCTTGTCTCTGTACCATTAAACTGGAGAACAAAGCTGACATTGTTGTTGACTTTATTCCACTGCAGAGTGATGCTGGTTTCATTTTGTCCTGATGATATGAGGTTTTGTGCATTTGAAGGAGCTAAATGGAAAAATGAGAAAATAAAGTAAGTTTCAAAAATTCTTCAACATTGATTTCTCACTAGTTAAAAACAGTGAAAAAAACTAAACTGTTGAATTATTATCAGTAGTTTGTGAAAACATTGTATTGCAGTTTAAATTAATTGATTAACTCACCAGTGACTGCAGTAATGCTGACTCCACTGCTTCTGACGTTCTCAAACACAGAGTAGAGAGTGAATGTGTATTGAGTTCCAGCAGTGAGAGATGAGACTGTGTGATTTTCTAGTCCATTTCCAGCTGGTGCACTGATGCTTGTCTCTGTACCATTAAACTGGAGAATAAAGCTGACATTGTTGTTGACTTTATTCCACTGCAGAGTGATGCTGGTTTCATTTTGTCCTGATGATATGAGGTTTTGTGCATTTGAAGGGGCTAAATGAAAAAATGAGAAAAACAAGGTAAGTTCAAAATTTTGTAGAAATTGATCTCTCGCTACTTAGCAACACTGAAATTTGTTTTTTTTTTTATCTTAATCAATGATATGTGAACCATTGTAATGGAGTTTTAATAAATTGACTAAATTACCAGTGACTGCAGTAATGTTGACTCCAGAGCTTCTGACGTTCTCAAACACAGAGTAGAGAGTGAATGTGTATTGAGTTCCAGCAGTGAGAGATGAGACTGTTTGATTCACTGGTCCATTTCCAGCTGGTGCACTGATTTCTGTCTCTGTACCATTAAACTGGAGAACAAAGCTGACATTGTTGTTGACTTTATTCCACTGCAGAGTGATGCTGGTTTCATTTTGTCCTGATGATATGAGGTTTTGTGCATTTGAAGGAGCTAAATGGAAAAATGAGAAAATAAAGTAAGTTTCAAAAATTCTTCAAAATTGATTTCTCACTAGTTAAAAACAGTCAAAAATTATACTGTTGAATTATTATCAGTAGTTTGTGAAAACATTGTATTGCAGTTTAAATCAATTGATTAACTCACCAGTGACTGCAGTAATGCTGACTCCACTGCTTCTGACGTTCTCAAACACAGAGTAGAGAGTGAATGTGTATTGAGTTCCAGCAGTGAGAGATGAGACTGTTTGATTCACTGGTCCATTTCCAGCTGGTGCACTGATGCTTGTCTCTGTACCATTAAACTGGAGAATAAAGCTGACATTGTTGTTGACTTTATTCCACTGCAGAGTGATGCTGGTTTCATTTTGTCCTGATGATATGAGGTTTTGTGCATTTGAAGGAGCTAAATGGAAAAATGAGAAAATAAAGTAAGTTTCAAAAATTTGTAGAAATTGATCTCTCGCTACTTAGCAACACTGAAATTTTTTTTTTTTTTTTATCTTAATCAATGATATGTGAACCATTGTAATGGAGTTTTAATAAATTGACTAAATTACCAGTGACTGCAGTAATGTTGACTCCAGAGCTTCTGACGTTCTCAAACACAGAGTAGAGAGTGAATGTGTATTGAGTTCCAGCAGTGAGAGATGAGACTGTTTGATTCAATGGTCCATTTCCAGCTGGTGCACTGATGCTTGTGTCTGTACGATTAAACTGGAGAACAAAGCTGACATTGTTGTTGACTTTATTCCACTGCAGAGTGATGCTGGTTTCATTTTGTCCTGATGATATGAGGTTTTGTGCATTTGAAGGAGCTAAATGGAAAAATGAGAAAATAAAGTAAGTTTCAAAAATTCTTCAACATTGATTTCTCACTAGTTAAAAACAGTGAAAAAGACTAAAATGTTGAATTATTATCAGTAGTTTGTGAAAACATTGTATTGCAGTTTAAATTAATTGATTAACTCACCAGTGACTGCAGTAATGCTGACTCCACTGCTTCTGACGTTCTCAAACACAGAGTAGAGAGTGAATGTGTATTGAGTTCCAGCAGTGAGAGATGAGACTGTGTGATTTTCTAGTCCATTTCCAGCTGGTGCACTGATGCTTGTCTCTGTACCATTAAACTGGAGAATAAAGCTGACATTGTTTTTGACTTTATTCCACTGCAGAGTGATGCTGGTTTCATTTTGTCCTGATGATATGAGGTTTTGTGCATTTGAAGGAGCTAAATGGAAAAATGAGAAAATAAAGTAAGTTTCAAAAAATCTTCAAAATTGATTTCTCACTAGTTAAAAACAATAGAAAATTCTACTGTTGAATTATTATCAGTAGTTTGTGAAAACATTGTATTGCAGTTTAAATCAATTGATTAACTCACAAGTGACTGCAGTAATGCTGACTCCACTGCTTCTGACGTTCTCAAACACAGAGTAGAGAGTGAATGTGTATTGAGTTCCAGCAGTGAGAGATGAGACTGTGTGATTTTCTGGTCCATTTCCAGCTGGTGCACTGATGCTTGTGTCTGTACGATTAAACTGGAGAACAAAGCTGACATTGTTGTTGACTTTATTCCACTGCAGAGTGATGCTGGTTTCATTTTGTCCTGATGATATGAGGTTTTGTGCATTTGAAGGAGCTAAATGGAAAAATGAGAAAATAAAGTAAGTTTCAAAAATTCTTCAACATTGATTTCTCACTAGTTAAAAACAGTGAAAAAGACTAAAATGTTGAATTATTATCAGTAGTTTGTGAAAACATTGTATTGCAGTTTAAATTAATTGATTAACTCACCAGTGACTGCAGTAATGCTGACTCCACTGCTTCTGACGTTCTCAAACACAGAGTAGAGAGTGAATGTGTATTGAGTTCCAGCAGTGAGAGATGAGACTGTGTGATTTTCTAGTCCATTTCCAGCTGGTGCACTGATGCTTGTCTCTGTACCATTAAACTGGAGAATAAAGCTGACATTGTTTTTGACTTTATTCCACTGCAGAGTGATGCTGGTTTCATTTTGTCCTGATGATATGAGGTTTTGTGCATTTGAAGGAGCTAAATGGAAAAATGAGAAAATAAAGTAAGTTTCAAAAAATCTTCAAAATTGATTTCTCACTAGTTAAAAACAATAGAAAATTCTACTGTTGAATTATTATCAGTAGTTTGTGAAAACATTGTATTGCAGTTTAAATCAATTGATTAACTCACAAGTGACTGCAGTAATGCTGACTCCACTGCTTCTGACGTTCTCAAACACAGAGTAGAGAGTGAATGTGTATTGAGTTCCAGCAGTGAGAGATGAGACTGTGTGATTTTCTGGTCCATTTCCAGCTGGTGCACTGATGCTTGTCTCTGTACCATTAAACTGGAGAATAAAGCTGACATTGTTGTTGACTTTATTCCACTGCAGAGTGATGCTGGTTTCATTTTGTCCTGATGATATGAGGTTTTGTGCATTTGAAGGGGCTAAATGAAAAAATGAGAAAAACAAGGTAAGTTCAAAATTTTGTAGAAATTGATCTCTCGCTACTTAGCAACACTGAAATTTGTTTTTTTTTTATCTTAATCAATGATATGTGAACCATTGTAATGGAGTTTTAATAAATTGACTAAATTACCAGTGACTGCAGTAATGTTGACTCCAGAGCTTCTGACGTTCTCAAACACAGAGTAGAGAGTGAATGTGTATTGAGTTCCAGCAGTGAGAGATGAGACTGTTTGATTCACTGGTCCATTTCCAGCTGGTGCACTGATTTCTGTCTCTGTACCATTAAACTGGAGAACAAAGCTGACATTGTTGTTGACTTTATTCCACTGCAGAGTGATGCTGGTTTCATTTTGTCCTGATGATATGAGGTTTTGTGCATTTGAAGGAGCTAAATGGAAAAATGAGAAAATAAAGTAAGTTTCAAAAAATCTTCAAAATTGATTTCTCACTAGTTAAAAACAATAGAAAATTATACTCTTGAATTATTATCAGTAGTTTGTGAAAAAATTGTATTGTAGTTTAAATCAATTGATTAACTTACCAGTGACTGAAGTAATGCTGACTCCACTGCTTCTGACGTTCTCAAACACAGAGTAGAGAGTGAATGTGTATTGAGTTCCAGCAGTGAGAGATGAGACTGTGTGATTTTCTGGTCCATTTCCAGCTGGTGCACTGATGCTTGTCTCTGTACCATTAAACTGGAGAATAAAGCTGACATTGTTGTTGACTTTATTCCACTGCAGAGTGATGCTGGTTTCATTTTGTCCTGATGATATGAGGTTTTGTGCATTTGAAGGAGCTAAATGGAAAAATGAGAAAATAAAGTAAGTTTCAAAAATTTGTAGAAATTGATCTCTCGCTACTTAGCAACACTGAAATTTTTTTTTTTTTTTTATCTTAATCAATGATATGTGAACCATTGTAATGGAGTTTTAATAAATTGACTAAATTACCAGTGACTGCAGTAATGTTGACTCCAGAGCTTCTGACGTTCTCAAACACAGAGTAGAGAGTGAATGTGTATTGAGTTCCAGCAGTGAGAGATGAGACTGTTTGATTCAATGGTCCATTTCCAGCTGGTGCACTGATGCTTGTGTCTGTACGATTAAACTGGAGAACAAAGCTGACATTGTTGTTGACTTTATTCCACTGCAGAGTGATGCTGGTTTCATTTTGTCCTGATGATATGAGGTTTTGTGCATTTGAAGGAGCTAAATGGAAAAATGAGAAAATAAAGTAAGTTTCAAAAATTCTTCAACATTGATTTCTCACTAGTTAAAAACAGTGAAAAAGACTAAAATGTTGAATTATTATCAGTAGTTTGTGAAAACATTGTATTGCAGTTTAAATTAATTGATTAACTCACCAGTGACTGCAGTAATGCTGACTCCACTGCTTCTGACGTTCTCAAACACAGAGTAGAGAGTGAATGTGTATTGAGTTCCAGCAGTGAGAGATGAGACTGTGTGATTTTCTAGTCCATTTCCAGCTGGTGCACTGATGCTTGTCTCTGTACCATTAAACTGGAGAATAAAGCTGACATTGTTTTTGACTTTATTCCACTGCAGAGTGATGCTGGTTTCATTTTGTCCTGATGATATGAGGTTTTGTGCATTTGAAGGAGCTAAATGGAAAAATGAGAAAATAAAGTAAGTTTCAAAAAATCTTCAAAATTGATTTCTCACTAGTTAAAAACAATAGAAAATTCTACTGTTGAATTATTATCAGTAGTTTGTGAAAACATTGTATTGCAGTTTAAATCAATTGATTAACTCACAAGTGACTGCAGTAATGCTGACTCCACTGCTTCTGACGTTCTCAAACACAGAGTAGAGAGTGAATGTGTATTGAGTTCCAGCAGTGAGAGATGAGACTGTGTGATTTTCTGGTCCATTTCCAGCTGGTGCACTGATGCTTGTGTCTGTACGATTAAACTGGAGAACAAAGCTGACATTGTTGTTGACTTTATTCCACTGCAGAGTGATGCTGGTTTCATTTTGTCCTGATGATATGAGGTTTTGTGCATTTGAAGGAGCTAAATGGAAAAATGAGAAAATAAAGTAAGTTTCAAAAATTCTTCAACATTGATTTCTCACTAGTTAAAAACAGTGAAAAAGACTAAAATGTTGAATTATTATCAGTAGTTTGTGAAAACATTGTATTGCAGTTTAAATTAATTGATTAACTCACCAGTGACTGCAGTAATGCTGACTCCACTGCTTCTGACGTTCTCAAACACAGAGTAGAGAGTGAATGTGTATTGAGTTCCAGCAGTGAGAGATGAGACTGTGTGATTTTCTAGTCCATTTCCAGCTGGTGCACTGATGCTTGTCTCTGTACCATTAAACTGGAGAATAAAGCTGACATTGTTTTTGACTTTATTCCACTGCAGAGTGATGCTGGTTTCATTTTGTCCTGATGATATGAGGTTTTGTGCATTTGAAGGAGCTAAATGGAAAAATGAGAAAATAAAGTAAGTTTCAAAAAATCTTCAAAATTGATTTCTCACTAGTTAAAAACAATAGAAAATTCTACTGTTGAATTATTATCAGTAGTTTGTGAAAACATTGTATTGCAGTTTAAATCAATTGATTAACTCACAAGTGACTGCAGTAATGCTGACTCCACTGCTTCTGACGTTCTCAAACACAGAGTAGAGAGTGAATGTGTATTGAGTTCCAGCAGTGAGAGATGAGACTGTGTGATTTTCTGGTCCATTTCCAGCTGGTGCACTGATGCTTGTCTCTGTACCATTAAACTGGAGAATAAAGCTGACATTGTTGTTGACTTTATTCCACTGCAGAGTGATGCTGGTTTCATTTTGTCCTGATGATATGAGGTTTTGTGCATTTGAAGGAGCTAAATGGAAAAATGAGAAAATAAAGTAAGTTTCAAAAATTTGTAGAAATTGATCTCTCGCTACTTAGCAACACTGAAATTTTTTTTTTTTTTTTATCTTAATCAATGATATGTGAACCATTGTAATGGAGTTTTAATAAATTGACTAAATTACCAGTGACTGCAGTAATGTTGACTCCAGAGCTTCTGACGTTCTCAAACACAGAGTAGAGAGTGAATGTGTATTGAGTTCCAGCAGTGAGAGATGAGACTGTTTGATTCAATGGTCCATTTCCAGCTGGTGCACTGATGCTTGTGTCTGTACGATTAAACTGGAGAACAAAGCTGACATTGTTGTTGACTTTATTCCACTGCAGAGTGATGCTGGTTTCATTTTGTCCTGATGATATGAGGTTTTGTGCATTTGAAGGAGCTAAATGGAAAAATGAGAAAATAAAGTAAGTTTCAAAAATTCTTCAACATTGATTTCTCACTAGTTAAAAACAGTGAAAAAGACTAAAATGTTGAATTATTATCAGTAGTTTGTGAAAACATTGTATTGCAGTTTAAATTAATTGATTAACTCACCAGTGACTGCAGTAATGCTGACTCCACTGCTTCTGACGTTCTCAAACACAGAGTAGAGAGTGAATGTGTATTGAGTTCCAGCAGTGAGAGATGAGACTGTGTGATTTTCTAGTCCATTTCCAGCTGGTGCACTGATGCTTGTCTCTGTACCATTAAACTGGAGAATAAAGCTGACATTGTTTTTGACTTTATTCCACTGCAGAGTGATGCTGGTTTCATTTTGTCCTGATGATATGAGGTTTTGTGCATTTGAAGGAGCTAAATGGAAAAATGAGAAAATAAAGTAAGTTTCAAAAAATCTTCAAAATTGATTTCTCACTAGTTAAAAACAATAGAAAATTCTACTGTTGAATTATTATCAGTAGTTTGTGAAAACATTGTATTGCAGTTTAAATCAATTGATTAACTCACAAGTGACTGCAGTAATGCTGACTCCACTGCTTCTGACGTTCTCAAACACAGAGTAGAGAGTGAATGTGTATTGAGTTCCAGCAGTGAGAGATGAGACTGTTTGATTCACTGGTCCATTTCCAGCTGGTGCACTGATGCTTGTCTCTGTACCATTAAACTGGAGAACAAAGCTGACATTGTTGTTGACTTTATTCCACTGCAGAGTGATGCTGGTTTCATTTTGTCCTGATGATATGAGGTTTTGTGCATTTGAAGGGGCTAAATGAAAAAATGAGAAAAACAAGGTAAGTTCAAAAATTTGTAGAAATTGATCTCTCGCTACTTAGCAACACTGAAATTTGTTTTTTTTATCTTAATCAATGATATGTGAACCATTGTAATGGAGTTTTAATAAATTGACTAAATTACCAGTGACTGCAGTAATGTTGACTCCAGAGCTTCTGACGTTCTCAAACACAGAGTAGAGAGTGAATGTGTATTGAGTTCCAGCAGTGAGAGATGAGACTGTTTGATTCACTGGTCCATTTCCAGCTGGTGCACTGATTTCTGTCTCTGTACCATTAAACTGGAGAACAAAGCTGACATTGTTGTTGACTTTATTCCACTGCAGAGTGATGCTGGTTTCATTTTGTCCTGATGATATGAGGTTTTGTGCATTTGAAGGAGCTAAATGGAAAAATGAGAAAATAAAGTAAGTTTCAAAAAATCTTCAAAATTGATTTCTCACTAGTTAAAAACAATAGAAAATTATACTGTTGAATTATTATCAGTATTTTTTGAAAACACTGTATTGTAGTTTAAATCAATTGATTAACTTACCAGTGACTGCAGTAATGCTGACTCCACTGCTTCTGACGTTCTCAAACACAGAGTAGAGAGTGAATGTGTATTGAGTTCCAGCAGTGAGAGATGAGACTGTGTGATTCACTGGTCCATTTCTAGCTGGTGCACTGATGTTTGTCTCTGTACCATTAAACTGGAGAACAAAGCTGACATTGTTGTTGACTTTATTCCACTGCAGAGTGATGCTGGTTTCATTTTGTCCTGATGATATGAGGTTTTGTGCATTTGAAGGAGCTAAATGGAAAAATGAGAAAATAAAGTAAGTTTCAAAAAATCTTCAAAATTGATTTCTCACTAGTTAAAAACAATAGAAAATTATACTCTTGAATTATTATCAGTAGTTTGTGAAAAAATTGTATTGCAGTTTAAATCAATTGATTAACTTACCAGTGACTGCAGTAATGCTGACTCCACTGCTTCTGACGTTCTCAAACACAGAGTAGAGAGTGAATGTGTATTGAGTTCCAGCAGTGAGAGATGAGACTGTGTGATTTTCTGGTCCATTTCCAGCTGGTGCACTGATGCTTGTCTCTGTACCATTAAACTGGAGAACAAAGCTGACATTGTTGTTGACTTTATTCCACTGCAGAGTGATGCTGGTTTCATTTTGTCCTGATGATATGAGGTTTTGTGCATTTGAAGGAGCTAAATGGAAAAATGAGAAAATAAAGTAAGTTTCAAAAATTTGTAGAAATTGATCTCTCGCTACTTAGCAACACTGAAATTTTTTTTTTTTTATCTTAATCAATGATATGTGAACCATTGTAATGGAGTTTTAATAAATTGACTAAATTACCAGTGACTGCAGTAATGTTGACTCCAGAGCTTCTGACGTTCTCAAACACAGAGTAGAGAGTGAATGTGTATTGAGTTCCAGCAGTGAGCGATGAGACTGTGTGATTCACTGGTCCATTTCTAGCTGGTGCACTGATGTTTGTCTCTGTACCATTAAACTGGAGAACAAAGCTGACATTGTTGTTGACTTTATTCCACTGCAGAGTGATGCTGGTTTCATTTTGTCCTGATGATATGAGGTTTTGTGCATTTGAAGGAGCTAAATGGAAAAATGAGAAAATAAAGTAAGTTTCAAAAAATCTTCAAAATTGATTTCTCACTAGTTAAAAACAATAGAAAATTATACTCTTGAATTATTATCAGTAGTTTGTGAAAAAATTGTATTGCAGTTTAAATCAATTGATTAACTTACCAGTGACTGCAGTAATGCTGACTCCACTGCTTCTGACGTTCTCAAACACAGAGTAGAGAGTGAATGTGTATTGAGTTCCAGCAGTGAGAGATGAGACTGTTTGATTCACTGGTCCATTTCCAGCTGGTGCACTGATGCTTGTCTCTGTACCATTAAACTGGAGAACAAAGCTGACATTGTTGTTGACTTTATTCCACTGCAGAGTGATGCTGGTTTCATTTTGTCCTGATGATATGAGGTTTTGTGCATTTGAAGGAGCTAAATGGAAAAATGAGAAAATAAAGTAAGTTTCAAAAAATCTTCAAAATTGATTTCTCACTAGTTAAAAACAATAGAAAATTATACTCTTGAATTATTATCAGTAGTTTGTGAAAAAATTGTATTGCAGTTTAAATCAATTGATTAACTTACCAGTGACTGCAGTAATGCTGACTCCACTGCTTCTGACGTTCTCAAACACAGAGTAGAGAGTGAATGTGTATTGAGTTCCAGCAGTGAGAGATGAGACTGTGTGATTTTCTGGTCCATTTCCAGCTGGTGCACTGATGCTTGTCTCTGTACCATTAAACTGGAGAACAAAGCTGACATTGTTGTTGACTTTATTCCACTGCAGAGTGATGCTGGTTTCATTTTGTCCTGATGATATGAGGTTTTGTGCATTTGAAGGAGCTAAATGGAAAAATGAGAAAATAAAGTAAGTTTCAAAAATTTGTAGAAATTGAACTCTCGCTACTTAGCAACACTGAAATTTTTTTTTTTTTATCTTAATCAATGATATGTGAACCATTGTAATGGAGTTTTAATAAATTGACTAAATTACCAGTGACTGCAGTAATGTTGACTCCAGAGCTTCTGACGTTCTCAAACACAGAGTAGAGAGTGAATGTGTATTGAGTTCCAGCAGTGAGAGATGAGACTGTGTGATTCACTGGTCCATTTCTAGCTGGTGCACTGATGTTTGTCTCTGTACCATTAAACTGGAGAACAAAGCTGACATTGTTGTTGACTTTATTCCACTGCAGAGTGATGCTGGTTTCATTTTGTCCTGATGATATGAGGTTTTGTGCATTTGAAGGAGCTAAATGGAAAAATGAGAAAATAAAGTAAGTTTCAAAAAATCTTCAAAATTGATTTCTCACTAGTTAAAAACAATAGAAAATTATACTCTTGAATTATTATCAGTAGTTTGTGAAAAAATTGTATTGCAGTTTAAATCAATTGATTAACTTACCAGTGACTGCAGTAATGCTGACTCCACTGCTTCTGACGTTCTCAAACACAGAGTAGAGAGTGAATGTGTATTGAGTTCCAGCAGTGAGAGATGAGACTGTTTGATTCACTGGTCCATTTCCAGCTGGTGCACTGATGCTTGTCTCTGTACCATTAAACTGGAGAACAAAGCTGACATTGTTGTTGACTTTATTCCACTGCAGAGTGATGCTGGTTTCATTTTGTCCTGATGATATGAGGTTTTGTGCATTTGAAGGAGCTAAATGGAAAAATGAGAAAATAAAGTAAGTTTCAAAAATTTGTAGAAATTGATCTCTCGCTACTTAGCAACACTGAAATTTTTTTTTTTTATCTTAATCAATGATATGTGAACCATTGTAATGGAGTTTTAATAAATTGACTAAATTACCAGTGACTGCAGTAATGTTGACTCCAGAGCTTCTGACGTTCTCAAACACAGAGTAGAGAGTGAATGTGTATTGAGTTCCAGCAGTGAGAGATGAGACTGTGTGATTCACTGGTCCATTTCTAGCTGGTGCACTGATGTTTGTCTCTGTACCATTAAACTGGAGAACAAAGCTGACATTGTTGTTGACTTTATTCCACTGCAGAGTGATGCTGGTTTCATTTTGTCCTGATGATATGAGGTTTTGTGCATTTGAAGGAGCTAAATGGAAAAATGAGAAAATAAAGTAAGTTTCAAAAAATCTTCAAAATTGATTTCTCACTAGTTAAAAACAATAGAAAATTATACTCTTGAATTATTATCAGTAGTTTGTGAAAAAATTGTATTGCAGTTTAAATCAATTGATTAACTTACCAGTGACTGCAGTAATGCTGACTCCACTGCTTCTGACGTTCTCAAACACAGAGTAGAGAGTGAATGTGTATTGAGTTCCAGCAGTGAGAGATGAGACTGTTTGATTCACTGGTCCATTTCCAGCTGGTGCACTGATGCTTGTCTCTGTACCATTAAACTGGAGAACAAAGCTGACATTGTTGTTGACTTTATTCCACTGCAGAGTGATGCTGGTTTCATTTTGTCCTGATGATATGAGGTTTTGTGCATTTGAAGGAGCTAAATGGAAAAATGAGAAAATAAAGTAAGTTTCAAAAATTCTTCAACATTGATTTCTCACTAGTAAAAAACAGTGAAAAAAACTAAACTGTTGAATTATTATCAGTAGTTTGTGAAAACATTGTATTGCAGTTTAAATTAATTGATTAACTCACCAGTGACTGCAGTAATGCTGACTCCACTGCTTCTGACGTTCTCAAACACAGAGTAGAGAGTGAATGTGTATTGAGTTCCAGCAGTGAGAGATGAGACTGTGTGATTTTCTGGTCCATTTCCAGCTGGTGCACTGATGCTTGTCTCTGTACCATTAAACTGGAGAACAAAGCTGACATTGTTGTTGACTTTATTCCACTGCAGAGTGATGCTGGTTTCATTTTGTCCTGATGATATGAGGTTTTGTGCATTTGAAGGGGCTAAATGAAAAAATGAGAAAAAAAAGGTAAGTTCAAAAATTTGTAGAAATTGATCTCTCGCTACTTAGCAACACTGAAATTTTTTTTTTTTTATCTTAATCAATGATATGTGAACCATTGTAATGGAGTTTTAATAAATTGACTAAATTACCAGTGACTGCAGTAATGTTGACTCCAGAGCTTCTGACGTTCTCAAACACAGAGTAGAGAGTGAATGTGTATTGAGTTCCAGCAGTGAGAGATGAGACTGTGTGATTCACTGGTCCATTTCTAGCTGGTGCACTGATGTTTGTCTCTGTACCATTAAACTGGAGAACAAAGCTGACATTGTTGTTGACTTTATTCCACTGCAGAGTGATGCTGGTTTCATTTTGTCCTGATGATATGAGGTTTTGTGCATTTGAAGGAGCTAAATGGAAAAATGAGAAAATAAAGTAAGTTTCAAAAAATCTTCAAAATTGATTTCTCACTAGTTAAAAACAATAGAAAATTATACTCTTGAATTATTATCAGTAGTTTGTGAAAAAATTGTATTGCAGTTTAAATCAATTGATTAACTTACCAGTGACTGCAGTAATGCTGACTCCACTGCTTCTGACGTTCTCAAACACAGAGTAGAGAGTGAATGTGTATTGAGTTCCAGCAGTGAGAGATGAGACTGTTTGATTCACTGGTCCATTTCCAGCTGGTGCACTGATGCTTGTCTCTGTACCATTAAACTGGAGAACAAAGCTGACATTGTTGTTGACTTTATTCCACTGCAGAGTGATGCTGGTTTCATTTTGTCCTGATGATATGAGGTTTTGTGCATTTGAAGGAGCTAAATGGAAAAATGAGAAAATAAAGTAAGTTTCAAAAAATCTTCAAAATTGATTTCTCACTAGTTAAAAACAATAGAAAATTATACTCTTGAATTATTATCAGTAGTTTGTGAAAAAATTGTATTGCAGTTTAAATCAATTGATTAACTTACCAGTGACTGCAGTAATGCTGACTCCACTGCTTCTGACGTTCTCAAACACAGAGTAGAGAGTGAATGTGTATTGAGTTCCAGCAGTGAGAGATGAGACTGTGTGATTTTCTGGTCCATTTCCAGCTGGTGCACTGATGCTTGTCTCTGTACCATTAAACTGGAGAACAAAGCTGACATTGTTGTTGACTTTATTCCACTGCAGAGTGATGCTGGTTTCATTTTGTCCTGATGATATGAGGTTTTGTGCATTTGAAGGAGCTAAATGGAAAAATGAGAAAATAAAGTAAGTTTCAAAAATTTGTAGAAATTGAACTCTCGCTACTTAGCAACACTGAAATTTTTTTTTTTTATCTTAATCAATGATATGTGAACCATTGTAATGGAGTTTTAATAAATTGACTAAATTACCAGTGACTGCAGTAATGTTGACTCCAGAGCTTCTGACGTTCTCAAACACAGAGTAGAGAGTGAATGTGTATTGAGTTCCAGCAGTGAGAGATGAGACTGTGTGATTCACTGGTCCATTTCTAGCTGGTGCACTGATGTTTGTCTCTGTACCATTAAACTGGAGAACAAAGCTGACATTGTTGTTGACTTTATTCCACTGCAGAGTGATGCTGGTTTCATTTTGTCCTGATGATATGAGGTTTTGTGCATTTGAAGGAGCTAAATGGAAAAATGAGAAAATAAAGTAAGTTTCAAAAAATCTTCAAAATTGATTTCTCACTAGTTAAAAACAATAGAAAATTATACTCTTGAATTATTATCAGTAGTTTGTGAAAAAATTGTATTGCAGTTTAAATCAATTGATTAACTTACCAGTGACTGCAGTAATGCTGACTCCACTGCTTCTGACGTTCTCAAACACAGAGTAGAGAGTGAATGTGTATTGAGTTCCAGCAGTGAGAGATGAGACTGTTTGATTCACTGGTCCATTTCCAGCTGGTGCACTGATGCTTGTCTCTGTACCATTAAACTGGAGAACAAAGCTGACATTGTTGTTGACTTTATTCCACTGCAGAGTGATGCTGGTTTCATTTTGTCCTGATGATATGAGGTTTTGTGCATTTGAAGGAGCTAAATGGAAAAATGAGAAAATAAAGTAAGTTTCAAAAATTTGTAGAAATTGATCTCTCGCTACTTAGCAACACTGAAATTTTTTTTTTTTATCTTAATCAATGATATGTGAACCATTGTAATGGAGTTTTAATAAATTGACTAAATTACCAGTGACTGCAGTAATGTTGACTCCAGAGCTTCTGACGTTCTCAAACACAGAGTAGAGAGTGAATGTGTATTGAGTTCCAGCAGTGAGAGATGAGACTGTGTGATTCACTGGTCCATTTCTAGCTGGTGCACTGATGTTTGTCTCTGTACCATTAAACTGGAGAACAAAGCTGACATTGTTGTTGACTTTATTCCACTGCAGAGTGATGCTGGTTTCATTTTGTCCTGATGATATGAGGTTTTGTGCATTTGAAGGAGCTAAATGGAAAAATGAGAAAATAAAGTAAGTTTCAAAAAATCTTCAAAATTGATTTCTCACTAGTTAAAAACAATAGAAAATTATACTCTTGAATTATTATCAGTAGTTTGTGAAAAAATTGTATTGCAGTTTAAATCAATTGATTAACTTACCAGTGACTGCAGTAATGCTGACTCCACTGCTTCTGACGTTCTCAAACACAGAGTAGAGAGTGAATGTGTATTGAGTTCCAGCAGTGAGAGATGAGACTGTTTGATTCACTGGTCCATTTCCAGCTGGTGCACTGATGCTTGTCTCTGTACCATTAAACTGGAGAACAAAGCTGACATTGTTGTTGACTTTATTCCACTGCAGAGTGATGCTGGTTTCATTTTGTCCTGATGATATGAGGTTTTGTGCATTTGAAGGAGCTAAATGGAAAAATGAGAAAATAAAGTAAGTTTCAAAAATTCTTCAACATTGATTTCTCACTAGTAAAAAACAGTGAAAAAAACTAAACTGTTGAATTATTATCAGTAGTTTGTGAAAACATTGTATTGCAGTTTAAATTAATTGATTAACTCACCAGTGACTGCAGTAATGCTGACTCCACTGCTTCTGACGTTCTCAAACACAGAGTAGAGAGTGAATGTGTATTGAGTTCCAGCAGTGAGAGATGAGACTGTGTGATTTTCTGGTCCATTTCCAGCTGGTGCACTGATGCTTGTCTCTGTACCATTAAACTGGAGAACAAAGCTGACATTGTTGTTGACTTTATTCCACTGCAGAGTGATGCTGGTTTCATTTTGTCCTGATGATATGAGGTTTTGTGCATTTGAAGGGGCTAAATGAAAAAATGAGAAAAAAAAGGTAAGTTCAAAAATTTGTAGAAATTGATCTCTCGCTACTTAGCAACACTGAAATTTGTTTTTTTTTTTATCTTAATCAATGATATGTGAACCATTGTAATGGAGTTTTAATAAATTGACTAAATTACCAGTGACTGCAGTAATGTTGACTCCAGAGCTTCTGACGTTCTCAAACACAGAGTAGAGAGTGAATGTGTATTGAGTTCCAGCAGTGAGAGATGAGACTGTTTGATTCACTGGTCCATTTCCAGCTGGTGCACTGATTTCTGTCTCTGTACCATTAAACTGGAGAACAAAGCTGACATTGTTGTTGACTTTATTCCACTGCAGAGTGATGCTGGTTTCATTTTGTCCTGATGATATGAGGTTTTGTGCATTTGAAGGAGCTAAATGGAAAAATGAGAAAATAAAGTAAGTTTCAAAAAATCTTCAAAATTGATTTCTCACTAGTTAAAAACAATAGAAAATTATACTGTTGAATTATTATCAGTACTTTTTGAAAACACTGTATTGTAGTTTAAATCAATTGTTTAACTTACCAGTGACTGCAGTAATGCTGACTCCACTGCTTCTGACGTTCTCAAACACAGAGTAGAGAGTGAATATGTATTGAGTTCCAGCAGTGAGAGATGAGACTGTTTGATTCACTGGTCCATTTCCAGCTGGTGCACTGATGCTTGTGTCTGTACGATTAAACTGGAGAACAAAGCTGACATTGTTGTTGACTTTATTCCACTGCAGAGTGATGCTGGTTTCATTTTGTCCTGATGATATGAGGTTTTGTGCATTTGAAGGAGCTAAATGGAAAAATGAGAAAATAAAGTAAGTTTCAAAAATTATTCAACATTGATTTCTCACTAGTTAAAAACAGTGAAAAAAACTAAACTGTTGAATTATTATCAGTAGTTTGTGAAAACATTGTATTGCAGTTTAAATTAATTGATTAACTCACCAGTGACTGCAGTAATGCTGACTCCACTGCTTCTGACGTTCTCAAACACAGAGTAGAGAGTGAATGTGTATTGAGTTCCAGCAGTGAGAGATGAGACTGTGTGATTTTCTGGTCCATTTCCAGCTGGTGCACTGATGCTTGTCTCTGTACCATTAAACTGGAGAACAAAGCTGACATTGTTGTTGACTTTATTCCACTGCAGAGTGATGCTGGTTTCATTTTGTCCTGATGATATGAGGTTTTGTGCATTTGAAGGAGCTAAATGGAAAAATGAGAAAATAAAGTAAGTTTCAAAAATTTGTAGAAATTGATCTCTCGCTACTTAGCAACACTGAAATTTTTTTTTTTTTTTATCTTAATCAATGATATGTGAACCATTGTAATGGAGTTTTAATAAATTGACTAAATTACCAGTGACTGCAGTAATGTTGACTCCAGAGCTTCTGACGTTCTCAAACACAGAGTAGAGAGTGAATGTGTATTGAGTTCCAGCAGTGAGAGATGAGACTGTTTGATTCACTGGTCCATTTCCAGCTGGTGCACTGATGCTTGTCTCTGTACCATTAAACTGGAGAACAAAGCTGACATTGTTGTTGACTTTATTCCACTGCAGAGTGATGCTGGTTTCATTTTGTCCTGATGATATGAGGTTTTGTGCATTTGAAGGAGCTAAATGGAAAAATGAGAAAATAAAGTAAGTTTCAAAAAATCTTCAAAATTGATTTCTCACTAGTTAAAAACAATAGAAAATTCTACTGTTGAATTATTATCAGTAGTTTGTGAAAACATTGTATTGCAGTTTAAATCAATTGATTAACTCACAAGTGACTGCAGTAATGCTGACTCCACTGCTTCTGACGTTCTCAAACACAGAGTAGAGAGTGAATGTGTATTGAGTTCCAGCAGTGAGAGACGAGACTGTTTGATTCACTGGTCCATTTCCAGCTGGTGCACTGATGCTTGTGTCTGTACGATTAAACTGGAGAACAAAGCTGACATTGTTGTTGACTTTATTCCACTGCAGAGTGATGCTGGTTTCATTTTGTCCTGATGATATGAGGTTTTGTGCATTTGAAGGAGCTAAATGGAAAAATGAGAAAATAAAGTAAGTTTCAAAAATTCTTCAACATTGATTTCTCACTAGTTAAAAACAGTGAAAAAAACTAAACTGTTGAATTATTATCAGTAGTTTGTGAAAACATTGTATTGCAGTTTAAATTAATTGATTAACTCACCAGTGACTGCAGTAATGCTGACTCCACTGCTTCTGACGTTCTCAAACACAGAGTAGAGAGTGAATGTGTATTGAGTTCCAGCAGTGAGAGATGAGACTGTGTGATTTTCTGGTCCATTTCCAGCTGGTGCACTGATGCTTGTCTCTGTACCATTAAACTGGAGAATAAAGCTGACATTGTTGTTGACTTTATTCCACTGCAGAGTGATGCTGGTTTCATTTTGTCCTGATGATATGAGGTTTTGTGCATTTGAAGGAGCTAAATGGAAAAATGAGAAAATAAAGTAAGTTTCAAAAAATCTTCAAAATTGATTTCTCACTAGTTAAAAACAGTGAAAAAAACTAAACTGTTGAATTATTATCAGTAGTTTGTGAAAACATTGTATTGCAGTTTAAATTAATTGATTAACTCACCAGTGACTGCAGTAATGCTGACTCCACTGCTTCTGACGTTCTCAAACACAGAGTAGAGAGTGAATGTGTATTGAGTTCCAGCAGTGAGAGATGAGACTGTGTGATTTTCTAGTCCATTTCCAGCTGGTGCACTGATGCTTGTCTCTGTACCATTAAACTGGAGAATAAAGCTGACATTGTTGTTGACTTTATTCCACTGCAGAGTGATGCTGGTTTCATTTTGTCCTGATGATATGAGGTTTTGTGCATTTGAAGGAGCTAAATGGAAAAATGAGAAAATAAAGTAAGTTTCAAAAAATCTTCAAAATTGATTTCTCACTAGTTAAAAACAATAGAAAATTCTACTGTTGAATTATTATCAGTAGTTTGTGAAAACATTGTATTGCAGTTTAAATCAATTGATTAACTCACAAGTGACTGCAGTAATGCTGACTCCACTGCTTCTGACGTTCTCAAACACAGAGTAGAGAGTGAATGTGTATTGAGTTCCAGCAGTGAGAGATGAGACTGTGTGATTCACTGGTCCATTTCCAGCTGGTGCACTGATGCTTGTCTCTGTACCATTAAACTGGAGAACAAAGCTGACATTGTTGTTGACTTTATTCCACTGCAGAGTGATGCTGGTTTCATTTTGTCCTGATGATATGAGGTTTTGTGCATTTGAAGGGGCTAAATGAAAAAATGAGAAAAACAAGGTAAGTTCAAAAATTTGTAGAAATTGATCTCTCGCTACTTAGCAACACTGAAATTTGTTTTTTTTAATCTTAATCAATGATATGTGAACCATTGTAATGGAGTTTTAATAAATTGACTAACTTACCAGTGACTGCAGTAATGTTGACTCCAGAGCTTTTGACGTTCTCAAACACAGAGTAGAGAGTGAATGTGTATTGAGTTCCAGCAGTGAGAGATGAGACTGTTTGATTCACTGGTCCATTTCCAGCTGGTGCACTGATTTCTGTCTCTGTACCATTAAACTGGAGAACAAAGCTGACATTGTTGTTGACTTTATTCCACTGCAGAGTGATGCTGGTTTCATTTTGTCCTGATGATATGAGGTTTTGTGCATTTGAAGGAGCTAAATGGAAAAATGAGAAAATAAAGTAAGTTTCAAAAAATCTTCAAAATTGATTTCTCACTAGTTAAAAACAACAGAAAATTATACTGTTGAATTATTATCAGTACTTTTTTGAAAACACTGTATTGTAGTTTAAATCAATTGATTAACTTACCAGTGACTGCAGTAATGCTGACTCCACTGCTTCTGACGTTCTCAAACACAGAGTAGAGAGTGAATGTGTATTGAGTTCCAGCAGTGAGAGATGAGACTGTGTGATTCACTGGTCCATTTCCAGCTGGTGCACTGATGTTTGTCTCTGTACCATTAAACTGGAGAACAAAGTTGACATTGTTGTTGACTTTATTCCACTGCAGAGTGATGCTGGTTTCATTTTGTCCTGATGATATGAGGTTTTGTGCATTTGAAGGAGCTAAATGGAAAAATGAGAAAATAAAGTAAGTTTCAAAAAATCTTCAAAATTGATTTCTCACTAGTTAAAAACAATAGAAAATTATACTCTTGAATTATTATCAGTAGTTTGTGAAAAAATTGTATTGCAGTTTAAATCAATTAGATTAACTTACCAGTGACTGCAGTAATGCTGACTCCACTGCTTCTGACGTTCTCAAACACAGAGTAGAGAGTGAATGTGTATTGAGTTCCAGCAGTGAGAGATGAGACTGTGTGATTTTCTGGTCCATTTCCAGCTGGTGCACTGATGCTTGTCTCTGTACCATTAAACTGGAGAACAAAGCTGACATTGTTGTTGACTTTATTCCACTGCAGAGTGATGCTGGTTTCATTTTGTCCTGATGATATGAGGTTTTGTGCATTTGAAGGAGCTAAATGGAAAAATGAGAAAATAAAGTAAGTTTCAAAAATTCTTCAAAATTGATTTCTCACTAGTTAAAAACAGTGAAAAAAACTAAACTGTTGAATTATTATCAGTAGTTTGTGAAAACATTGTATTGCAGTTTAAATTAATTGATTAACTCACCAGTGACTGCAGTAATGCTGACTCCACTGCTTCTGACGTTCTCAAACACAGAGTAGAGAGTGAATGTGTATTGAGTTCCAGCAGTGAGAGATGAGACTGTGTGATTTTCTAGTCCATTTCCAGCTGGTGCACTGATGCTTGTCTCTGTACCATTAAACTGGAGAATAAAGCTGACATTGTTGTTGACTTTATTCCACTGCAGAGTGATGCTGGTTTCATTTTGTCCTGATGATATGAGGTTTTGTGCATTTGAAGGAGCTAAATGGAAAAATGAGAAAATAAAGTAAGTTTCAAAAAATCTTCAAAATTGATTTCTCACTAGTTAAAAACAATAGAAAATTCTACTGTTGAATTATTATCAGTAGTTTGTGAAAACATTGTATTGCAGTTTAAATCAATTGATTAACTCACAAGTGACTGCAGTAATGCTGACTCCACTGCTTCTGACGTTCTCAAACACAGAGTAGAGAGTGAATGTGTATTGAGTTCCAGCAGTGAGAGATGAGACTGTTTGATTCACTGGTCCATTTCCAGCTGGTGCACTGATGCTTGTCTCTGTACCATTAAACTGGAGAACAAAGCTGACATTGTTGTTGACTTTATTCCACTGCAGAGTGATGCTGGTTTCATTTTGTCCTGATGATATGAGGTTTTGTGCATTTGAAGGGGCTAAATGAAAAAATGAGAAAAACAAGGTAAGTTCAAAAATTTGTAGAAATTGATCTCTCGCTACTTAGCAACACTGAAATTTGTTTTTTTTAATCTTAATCAATGATATGTGAACCATTGTAATGGAGTTTTAATAAATTGACTAACTTACCAGTGACTGCAGTAATGTTGACTCCAGAGCTTCTGACGTTCTCAAACACAGAGTAGAGAGTGAATGTGTATTGAGTTCCAGCAGTGAGAGATGAGACTGTTTGATTCACTGGTCCATTTCCAGCTGGTGCACTGATTTCTGTCTCTGTACCATTAAACTGGAGAACAAAGCTGACATTGTTGTTGACTTTATTCCACTGCAGAGTGATGCTGGTTTCATTTTGTCCTGATGATATGAGGTTTTGTGCATTTGAAGGAGCTAAATGGAAAAATGAGAAAATAAAGTAAGTTTCAAAAAATCTTCAAAATTGATTTCTCACTAGTTAAAAACAACAGAAAATTATACTGTTGAATTATTATCAGTACTTTTTTGAAAACACTGTATTGTAGTTTAAATCAATTGATTAACTTACCAGTGACTGCAGTAATGCTGACTCCACTGCTTCTGACGTTCTCAAACACAGAGTAGAGAGTGAATGTGTATTGAGTTCCAGCAGTGAGAGATGAGACTGTGTGATTCACTGGTCCATTTCCAGCTGGTGCACTGATGTTTGTCTCTGTACCATTAAACTGGAGAACAAAGTTGACATTGTTGTTGACTTTATTCCACTGCAGAGTGATGCTGGTTTCATTTTGTCCTGATGATATGAGGTTTTGTGCATTTGAAGGAGCTAAATGGAAAAATGAGAAAATAAAGTAAGTTTCAAAAAATCTTCAAAATTGATTTCTCACTAGTTAAAAACAATAGAAAATTATACTCTTGAATTATTATCAGTAGTTTGTGAAAAAATTGTATTGCAGTTTAAATCAATTAGATTAACTTACCAGTGACTGCAGTAATGCTGACTCCACTGCTTCTGACGTTCTCAAACACAGAGTAGAGAGTGAATGTGTATTGAGTTCCAGCAGTGAGAGATGAGACTGTGTGATTTTCTGGTCCATTTCCAGCTGGTGCACTGATGCTTGTCTCTGTACCATTAAACTGGAGAACAAAGCTGACATTGTTGTTGACTTTATTCCACTGCAGAGTGATGCTGGTTTCATTTTGTCCTGATGATATGAGGTTTTGTGCATTTGAAGGAGCTAAATGGAAAAATGAGAAAATAAAGTAAGTTTCAAAAATTCTTCAAAATATATTTCTCACTAGTTAAAAACAATAGAAAATTATACTCTTGAATTATTATCAGTAGTTTGTGAAAACATTGTATTGCAGTTTAAATCAATTGATTAACTCACAAGTGACTGCAGTAATGCTGACTCCACTGCTTCTGACGTTCTCAAACACAGAGTAGAGAGTGAATGTGTATTGAGTTCCAGCAGTGAGAGATGAGACTGTGTGATTTACTGGTCCATTTCCAGCTGGTGCACTGATGCTTGTCTCTGTACCATTAAACTGGAGAACAAAGCTGACATTGTTGTTGACTTTATTCCACTGCAGAGTGATGCTGGTTTCATTTTGTCCTGATGATATGAGGTTTTGTGCATTTGAAGGAGCTAAACAAAAGAATGAGAAAAACAAGTTAAGTTCAAAATGTGTTTACAATTGAGTTCTCGCTACTTTATAACACTTAATAATTTCATTGTTGATTTTAATTAAAAATATGTGATAACATTGTATTGCAGTTTAAATAATTTCATTAACTTACCAGTGACTGCAGTGATGGTGACTCCACTGCTTCTGACGTTCTCAAACACAGAGTAGAGAGTGAATGTGTATTGAATTCCAGCAGTGAGAGATGAGACTGTGTGATTCACTGGTCCATTTCCAGCTGGTGCACTGATGCTTGTGTCTGTACGATTAAACTGGAGAACAAAGCTGACATTGTTGTTGACTTTATTCCACTGCAGAGTGATGCTGGTTTCATTTTGTCCTGATGATATTAGGTTTTGTGCATTTGAAGGAGCTAAATGGAAAAATGAGAAAATAAAGTAAGTTTCAAAAATTCTTCAACATTGATTTCTCACTAGTTAAAAAAAGTGAAAAAAACTATACTGTTGAATTATTATCAGTAGTTTGTGAAAACATTGTATTGCAGTTTAAATTAATTGATTAACTCACCAGTGACTGCAGTAATGGTGACTCCACTGCTTCTGACGTTCTCAAACACAGAGTAGAGAGTGAATGTGTATTGAGTTCCAGCAGTGAGAGATGAGACTGTGTGATTTACTGGTCCATTTCCAGCTGGTGCACTGATGCTTGTCTCTGTACCATTAAACTGGAGAATAAAGCTGACATTGTTGTTGACTTTATTCCACTGCAGGGTGATGCTGGTTTCATTTTGTCCTGATGATATGAGGTTTTGTGCATTTGAAGGAGCTAAACGAAAAAATGAGAAAAATAAAGCAATCATGTCAAATAAGGTAGAATGTGATGTTTTTGAAGTCTTACTATTTTTATCAAGAGTCAATCAGGTGAATACCTGGAGACATTGTGGTTGAAGGAACTTCAGGGTCTGTTCCATTCGCCTCTATTTAAAGTCAAAAATAAATACAATTACTGCATTCATGGTGGAGCCATTCTTTTGAACATGTGAATTTAAGGAAACCTCAATAAATATAAATTTGATATATTTTAGTAATACTTAAAGTATAACAATACCTGCACAGTATGCAAGATAGCACGTGACTGGCTTTTCAAGTTTGTAGACATAGTAGTTTCCATAGCAGAGTTTGACTTTGATCGTGTGTGAGTTAAAATAGCAGCAACTGCCAAGCCAAGTATTGCACACAGTGCGATTCACAATTTCACCAGCCTGTGTGGGATGAGGTTGTGTTATCCACAAAGGTGCATGGGTCCCACACCTGTTTGAGTCTATGCACCTCTCTGGAATACGAGCACTGGATTGCCCGAGAAACAGGCGATACCAGCCTTGCCAGTCAATATTACGATCACAGTGTAGGTCCTGAATGTTTGTATTATTTGTTGACCGCCAATCATTATTCAGAGCAGTATAGTTCTGACAGGGGTCAAAGCACTGGGAATTTATGCAGTCAACACCTGCAGGACAAACAAGCACTTTGTATTACAAGCCAAATCATCTTTATTGATACAGCACTGTATTCTATGCTTGAGTTACTTTGCTAACTATCACATAAACAATCACACCCTGGTGGATGCATTGGACACATGCTGAAGTGTTCTTGCCCAAGAACCCTTTAGCTTGCGTCCCTTTAGCAGGACTTGAACAATGAACCTTCGGATTGGTTTGGGTGGACGACCAATTTTCATACATGTGGATGAAACGTATCACTTGGGTTGCTTCATTTAAATACTGCAGTTGGGACTAAAGAGGAATTTTGCCACATGCATGAACAAAAACTATGAAGTATTTTAATTAGTAAAGATCAATTTGAAGAACTAAACTTGATTTATTGAGATAGAGAAATCAATGTATTTGCCTATTATGCTCTGATGACCAATCATGGTAGAACAGAATCCCGGTGATGACAGGATTTAGGACAAGATCCCCCTCCAGGCACTGGTGGTGGTGAAGATGAAGACTGAGATTTGAATAGAGCTCTGGCTGAGGTGTCTGAGGTGAAGATGGGGAGGAGGTGGGTTGCATGAAAGAGAGTCTAAAGGGGTGCATGGTGGTGAGCACAGATTTAAACCACACAAAGCAGACGCTGATTGGATCAGAGAAGGTGGGCTAGAAGATGATTGGACTTGATGTCAGTATTGAGACTGACAGCACGGGAAAGTGGTTATCATGTAATGAACAGAAAACCAACCGCACACCCAGGAAAGCAGGAAGATGAGTGATTACAAATTGTCTTGATAAATTTCCACATGAGCTTCATAAGTTTTATCATGACTGAGGTGAGTGTAATTTTCAAGATTTTTTAAGCTTTCCAAGCCCCTCAGCAATTTCCTGATCATGGAAAATGTCCTCACTATCCTGACTCACTGTGAAATGAAGCCTCACAGTTTTCACACGACAGAATCATTATGGTCTAAAGTTTATTCAGACCACTTTTCACGTGGATTTGCTCAGCCTGTGAGGAAGAGTATGTCAAAGTACAAAACATGACATTTCCTGTTCCCACTATTTGGTGCTCTAAGTATCCCTTACTATTGGCTTAAAGATGTGGTCATGTTGGGACTGTTTTCAGACAGTTTGTAGCCTATAATACCCATACTTTACAGGAATTTCCTTCTTTATCGGGGCACTCAAAACTTCACCATGTTGACAGAGTCATGCCTTTTCATAAAAACTCACAATACAGTTACACCATCTTCTTAAGGCTTTCCTGATCAAATTTTAGATGGCTCTGGTCAACCTGATTGGATCTGTGTAGGGAAGCATTAAATGTTTAATTTTGTGTTCCCACTAGATGGCACTATGATCAGTGTTACGTTCAGCACCAGCACCCTCTCAGTAATGCAATGTTTAATTCAGATAACAAACTACATTTAAAGAAAAAAAGGCATATTCAGTTCAGGTTCCTGGCATCTTAAATTGAAACACTGCTTAAATTTAAGTTTAAAAAGAAAAACCCAAAACAAAATTATTTGCCATTATAGATAAAATTATTAGTTATTGCTGCTAAAGGTGCTTCTAAAAGCCTTTTTTGTATTTTATCTTAGTTTTTTGTGAAATAAATAATTAAATTGTGTGAATATAATAACTCACCAGTGACTGCAGTAATGCTGACTCCACTGCTTCTGACGTTCTCAAACACAGAGTAAAGGGTGAATGTGTATTGAGTTCCAGCAGTGAGAGATGAGACTGTGTGATTCACTGGCCCATTTCCAGCTGGTGCATTGATGTTTGTCTCTGTACCATTAAACTGGAGAACAAAGCTGACATTGCTGTTGACTTTATTCCACTGCAGAGTGATGCTGCTCTCAGTTTGTGCAATTGACATGAAGCTGTCTGTGTTTAGAGGAGCTGAGAAGGAAAATTATTCATAGCAAGTTCAGTCAGTGAAAAATAAGTATATTTAAGACCAAAATTGTTGCTGACCCCTTGACTAAGAAAAATGTCCTATTATCAGTCTTTTAAATTAAATCAACTATTTAAAGATAAAGTTGTTACATTACTTAATCGTTTTCAAAAATTTCCAAGCTGCAGCTTAACTCAGCAGATGGTACATTTTAAGATTTGGCTTCTTAAAGGTTTTAAAAGATTCAAAAATCCACACTCTTATCATCATGTCCTTTGAAAAAATGAGAACTGAAAACAAACTATTTATTTAAATATCCCCACCTCAGAAGACAACTAAGATAACACAATTCACTACTTCAATTCAATAATTTAAGCTCCCACAAACACCTATAGAATTTTTTTATCATCTTTATATAGCCTTATAAAATAAATACATGTAACAATGAGTTGGGAAAATAAAATTACAGATGAGGATTAGAAAGCAGTCTGAGCTGCACGTCTTACTCTGAAGAAACACTTCATATTAACACTCTATAACTGGTTGATCTGAACATATATAACTCCTGGCAAGTTATAAAGCTATACCACACACAATTTCATTGGGTATGGCAATGTACAAAGACAGAACACCTCTAGAAAAACATAGTATATTGTTGGATTTGTTCTTGTCAGGAAAAAATAAAAAAATTCAGAAGTTGTTTGGATATGGACATAAACATAATAATGTAAAATAACTTTTTTCATCTTAATTTCTATTTTCTTTCTGTTGTTTTTATTGTTTTATTGATAAGACGTTTGGTAGATGCATTTCATCTGCACTGTCTATTAAACCAGAGCCACTAGTATTATAACACAAACCCTTTTGCCATTAAGTGTGATCATCACTGCTGGTAAAAAAGAGTACACTTCTTGACATTGATCGATGTAATCTCAGGTAAATATTTGCACATACTGTCTACTGTTTCATATATATATATATATATATATATATATATATATATACATATATATAAACACATATATAAGCAGATATTATAATGGGGGGATACAGTGAGCAAGAAATGTAGTATCATACCAGTGACTGCAGTAATGCTGACTCCACTGCTTCTGATGTTCTCAAACACAGAGTAGAGAGTGAATGTGTATTGAGTTCCAGCAGTGAGAGATGAGACTGTTTGAATTACTGGTCCATTTCCAGCTGGTGCACTGATGTTTGTCTCTGTACCATTAAACTGGAGAATAAAGCCGACATTGTTGCTGATCTTATTCCACTGCAGAGCGATGCTGCTCTCAGTTTGTCCTGTTAGTCTGAACATCACTGTAAATGACAGAAACAACAAAAACTGTTTTGCCAGTGTTTGTGAAATCCTTAGCTATTTGTTTGGTGCCATTTTAACAAAGCCCAATAATCACTTTACAGATACTGTTTTTAAATTTACATCAGTAGATTTGCACTGTATTTAGCTGGCATGCAAACTGTGAAGAACTGTATATTCTAATATAGTATATAATATTAAAATGATTGTGTCTGCCTTTGTTTCATGCACAAAATATAAATATAAACATCTTTTTCACTGGCACTTTTATCTTACAGGGCTACTTGTTCCCAAACCAAAAGTACTGGTTTGACTATGAGAATTCAGTAGCAAAGAGGTGCATGATAAACTATGAGGTGCCGTAAGGGACATTATTACTGAAACGCTCTCACACACACTACTGAAACGCTCTCACACACACTACTGAAACGCTCTCACACACACTACTGAAACGCTCTCACACACACTACTGAAACGCTCTCTCACACACTACTGAAACGCTCTCACACACACTACTGAAACGCTCTCACACACTACTGAAACGCTCTCACATACTACTGAAACGCTCTCTCACACACTACTGAAACGCTCTCTCACACACTACTGAAACGCTCTCACACACACTACTGAAACGCTCTCACACACACTACTGAAACGCTCTCTCACACACTACTGAAACGCTCTCACACACTACTGAAACGTTCTCTCACACACTACTGAAACGCTCTCTCACACACTACTGAAACGCTCTCTCACACACTACTGAAACGCTCTCACATACTACTGAAACGCTCTCTCACACACTACTGAAACGCTCTCACACACACTACTGAAACGCTCTCACACACACTACTGAAACGCTCTCACACACACTACTGAAACGCTCTCACACACACTACTGAAACGCTCTCACACACACTACTGAAACGCTCTCTCACACACTACTGAAACGCTCTCACACACTACTGAAACGTTCTCTCACACACTACTGAAACGCTCTCTCACACACTACTGAAACGCTCTCTCACACACTACTGAAACGCTCTCACATACTACTGAAACGCTCTCTCACACACTACTGAAACGCTCTCACACACACTACTGAAACGCTCTCACACACACTACTGAAACGCTCTCACACACACTACTGAAACGCTCTCTCACACACTACTGAAACGCTCTCACACACACTACTGAAACGCTCTCTCACACACTACTGAAACGCTCTCACACACACTACTGAAATTTTAGCTCTCACACACACTACTGAAAAACCAACGCATTTCAGTGTAACAGGAAGGCGTTTCAGTTAAACAGGAAGGTGTTTCAGTTGAACAGGAAGTTGTTTCCTGACAAGGAAACTGAAGGAAAAAGTGGTAGATTTCAAACAAACCACCACACAGATGTCTACTCAGCAACCTGCTAGTAGCCTAAGTGAAGCAGCTGCATTACTTAACAATATATTAGCCTCAGCACAAGTCAAAATTTAGAATAGCAGAAGACGGGCATTATCCTGGTTAATTTTTTTGGGCATATGTGCTTTTTGTCTTTTTTAACAAAGAAAAAAATATCTTAAAATTATTAATAAAACCAGGGAGAGAAGGCTTAGCGTTCCTCCATTTAGCACAATGGACATGATATTTACTCAAGAGTATAAAGATGTTAATAATGTCTGAGACACCCAATGCTAGATGATCCATATAAAAAAAATTGTGATGTAATTCAAATAGTTGCACATCATTAATATTTAGGGAAATCCAATTTTTTAAGTCACACCAAATGCACTGTGTGATAGGGCATAGAAAAAAAAAGATGTTCTAGGGTTTCATTTTCATCAGTACAAAAAGAACACTGATCCACCTTAAAGCCAAATCTCTTTTTTAGAAATTCTGCCACAGGATTAATTTTGTTTATTACTTTAAAGTGTTTTTTTTTTTTTTTTTACTTTAGGTAGAATAGGCTATTTCATAAATTTTTAGTATGCTTTATCCAGTGTATATGAAATAACTAAATTAGAACTATGCAATGTAACCATTCTGTTGTAACTATGAAATATTTTGTCTTTGAAGAAACTACTAATAAATGTATTATTGCATTTTTATCAAACAGCTGACATTGCCCTAGCAATAAATTTGGGAGCACTGATGAGAAATTATTGTATATCATAAAAATTTTAATCAAATGAAGCAGAGGCAGTGGGGCCAGTTCACAAAATTTGTTATATTCTCTTTGAGAACAGTTTAGACAATATTTTTCTGAAAGGTCTGTGTAACTTAGAATGACACAGTTATAATCCAACAAATCTGTTATGAATATAATCTTTTTGTTTAAACCAGTTGCTCTTGAAAATTGATTTTTGATTAAGTGTTATTACCCTATTATTCCATAAGGTTGAATTATGGGGAGAAGTTGTGGGTAAATCTCATTTTGCAAAATGCAAAGTCTGTTTTGGAAAGTCTGATCGGGATTTTATTTACCTCAAAATCACATTTCAAAATAAACTCTAATCCTCCTATTTTGTTAAACAAGGATCATGGGATGTGGAACTACGTAGAGTCTGGCTGTGGCAGACAAGATTTTAACCATTTAATTCTAAGGGTACCAACCATAAATTCAAATTCTGGAGTTTTGATACCACCTTTATTGTATTCCTTCACAAGCTGAGATCTTTCAATGTAATGGGTTTTATTCCTCCACAAAAATTTGAAAATAACTGTGTCAGCCTTATTAATGCTTTTAGAGGAGATATATAGAGAGTGACAAGGATAAATCAATTTGGAGATGCCTTCAGCTTTAGATAGGATGCCAAAAATAGCGAGGTCTCTGGTTAACCAGTGGCTAAGTGATTTCTTCGTCTCCATGATACAGTTAGAAATATTAGTGTCTTCTCTGCTAATTAGGTTTTTTAGATATTATCAGCCCTATATATTTAACTTTAGATTCATCTCTAACCAAAGCTATTGAGGAGTCAGAGCTTGTATGAATCGGGAGTGGTTCACAGTTTTTGATACTGAGAGATAAACCAGAAGCTTTAGAGAAAATTTAGTTTTCTCTACCACGTATTTATCTATCAAAAAAATAGATGTATCATCTGCGAATTGACTTATTTTGAAGTCTTTATTAAAAATTTATATTCCTTCTATGTCGTTAGAATTTTTGATTAATAGTGTTAACAACTGAGTTGCCGATATAAAAAGCTTAGGGGAAACAGGACATACTTGCCAAATTCCGTGTGGCACCTTGAATCCATTCCTGGATTCAAGCCGCATTACTTAACAATATTTTAGCTCCCTTGAATCCAGGAATGGATGCTTCACTTAGGCTACAAGCACAGCCGTCCCCAACCCCCAGGTCCTGGACCAGTACCTGTCTGTGAGTTGTTTGGTACCGGGTCGCAAGAGTTGAGGCTTGAGTTTGGAATTTATGGTTTTCAGGGTATTTATCGTTTTTGTATTTTTATATAGTTTATATTGTTAACTTGGTTTCCCTGGGCCTTTTCCTGTGTGTTATGAATAAATCTTCTTTTTTTGGGTAGCGTTACTGGTTTTATTTTATTGTATTTATCCAAGACACCTTAAAGTAGGGTGTGTGAGAGATAAAATTTCAGTAGTGTGTGTGAGAGCGTTTCAGTAGTGTGTGTGTGAGAGCGTTTCAGTAATAATGTCCCTTACAGCACCTCATAGTAAACTGCCTTAACTCAAAAATGAATATCTATTCAGTATGTGAGAGTAGAAATTGGATCTATTACTTGTAGTAAAACAGATGGATGGAAAGTTGTTAGAGCACAATTCATCCGACCATCGTCCTGAGTCACTGAAATCTGCAGCAACACACCGCTCATTTCCAGAGTCTGGTTGCCCACTGGCCCAGTATTGAAATAGATAGTCAGTCCCATCAGACCACACTTTTTGCCGATACAGACCGATCCACACAAAAACTCCATTTGCTAGGACCGCGATCTTTTGACTTTCTGTCTGATTTCGTATACTGCAAGAAGAAGAGTTGGATTTTTAAAGCAGAAGTAAAACAACCGATACTTCAACATGCAATGCATTTTCCAATATATTATTAGAACTTATTTAAATTATTTTAAAATAAAGTGCGTTTAATGGCTCCTTCGAGATTTGGTGTCAACCAGCAACAAACAGGGGAACAGCAGTCTTACATATAACAAACACCTTTTTGTGTAGTATATTTTCATTATTTTCTATTACCTTAAAAAAAAAAGAAAAAAAAGACTAAAACAAAAGTAGGCAACCAACTAATCAGCTAATGGCCCTGACATAATAAACAGAAAAGTCTTCTTTAGTGGATACTATACCTGGCTAGATCAACGTAATTATTCCTGCAGAAACTCTGAGCATCAGTCCAATTTACAGTACTGTTAACCTTAACAAAGGATGCTTCACCATTTATTGTACCTGCAAATATACAGAAATAATGAACCAGTAGACTGATAGGTTGGACTAGCTGATGAAATAGTTTTTATAAAATGTGTGTGGAGTTCAGGAAATGAAAAGGGAGACCTAATAGTAGATTTATGATCTAGACTGAATAGGTCAAAATGTTTGAGGAGAAATATTTGACACATTGTTAATTCTTACTCCATGTAAACTCACCATTATAGCACACAAAGAAGTATTTATCGCCACAATCACGGTCATCCCATCTATCACTGTATGAACTCCCACTTAAAAGTGCCACACAGTACTGTTGCTGTCCATTAAGATTGTTGGGCGAATTAGGGTACCAGTTTCTAAATGCTGCCTCTCCCACGCCATAGAAGCTGCTGTCATTTAGGGACCATCTCCAACTGTTCTGCAGGTCATCATGGAGACCTATCCATGCCTTACCTGTTTAAAAAGATGCAGTTTTCTGTATTCCTTTAAGGTTTCTCAAAAATTTTATTATTGTGAATGTATATATTTTTACAGTTTGTTATGTATTATTTTTACTTCAAATATTAAACACTCACCTGTGTTTGGTGCAATGCTTGTGACAGCATAAAGATCAGCTGTGTTTTCTATGGTTGCCAGGTCAGTGAAGACATTTCTGCAGTGACTCTGTGCATCTGTCCATGTCTTTGAGGTGCTCACAAAGTAGTACTGACGAGTCTGACAAAAGGCAACACTAACCAGTGCTCCTGAAATAAGGCATTATTAAATTATGTAGCATTATGAATTATGTAGAATTTATATGTTATTTAACAAAATGATATAAAAGGGAATATGAATCAGATATATTATTAGAAATATTGCTTCATGGTTTCACAAAGTGTCTTAATCAATGATATGATTTTTGTGTTTCACCATAAATCTATATCATGAAAATACCTCCTTCAATACCGTGTCATTGACTTTACTTTTACATACCTGTGTTATATAACATTAATGAATGCTGCACCTAACCTAGACTAAACAGCACTGAATTTAAAATCTAAAACTGAGACAATTTGTCCTCTGCAGGCTTAGCTAGAGCTAGCTTCAGTTTCATGCTCATAAAAACCATTGAACAGGTTTACATAACTGTGGGGAAGTATGCGTCAGACAGTATTCGGAACTGATTGAAATCTGTATTGTATTTGAATTAATTTAGTTAGTTTAGTTAGTTAGTTTTTGTCATAGTTTTAAGAAAAATCTAAAATTATGACTACAGCAACAAATCCAGATGTCCTCTAGAGCAGCGGTGCCCAACCTTTTTTACAACATGGACCGATTTATGTCTGACAGTGCTTTCATGGACCGACCTTTAAGGTGTCGTGTCTATAAAACATTAATAAATAAAACCAGTACCGGTACAAAAAAAAAGAACATAACATATGGGAAAGACCCAGGGAAACCAATTTTACGATAGAAACGATAAAAAAAAAAAAGATTAAAAACCCTGAAAACCATAAATTTCACACCTGAGCCTCAACGCACAACCCAAGCCACAGCCTGGTACCAAACGACTCACGGACCAGTATCAGTCCATGGCCCAGTGGTTGGGGACTGCTGCTCAAGAATACATTTACGACTGATGGATACAGCTTTTTTTTTCAAGCTGACCACTCTGTTGCAGTCACATGTTATCTAGAAACACATGTATGTAGGTAGGATTAAAGGAAGACTTTTGACCTGTAATGATTTTTTAAATAGAAAAAGAGGCACCAACCTGTGAACACCAGGATGATCAGTCTATAATCCATAAATCCAAACTATGAAAAAAGTCATAATGTTAAACTGTTTAATGTAAAATAAATATATCTTTGCTACTATAAATATAACATATGTGTGGATGTGCAGATGTGGAAACAGATCCTTAGAAAACATTCCAGTTAAATATGTTAGATATATAAATTGTTCTTACCGATTCTTAGAAAAAAAATACTCCAAGTGCCCCTTAGGATTCATTGAGCATGACAATGTCAGAGTTTATTAGTGCTTAACTTCTGCTGTGACTGTTTAAAGATCATCCTTGTGGGTGTAAGCTAAGACTAAAGGAAGTAAAACAGATTCTTCTGTGACAAATCATTTGACAAAACTATCAGGAAGTAAAATCTAAACTTAACTTGGATCTGATAGCAGCAACATGTCTCAACAAAGTTTGCGTGTGAGCAACTAAAAGCTGAAAAATTAGGTGATACCAAAAAAAAGCAGGAAGAACATTTTGCAACGAAGCAGGATAATTGGCAACAGGTCAGAAACATGACTGGGTATAAAAAGAGCATATTAGAAATGTAGCGAAGGAAAGATGGACAGTCACTAATAGTTCACCATGCCATCCACAAATGCAGGTTAAAGCTTTATCATTCTGAAAAAAAAAGCCAAAATTGAGGCAAAGTTGAAAACTGCTCTGTGGTCAGACAAATAAAAATTTAAAAACATAGACTCCACATTCTCTGGACTAAAGAGGAGAGAGTCCATTCAGCTGTTTCAGCTTTTTATCTGTGCTCAGTTCAAAAGCCTGCACGTCTGATTATATGGCAGATTCAGGGCAGATTAGCTGCTTGTTGACATTCTCAGTAAACCTTGTTAACTGAGCTACTGTGGCTGTATGTCAAAGACTATAATATAAGACGGCTCTATAAGAAAAAATATTCAGGACAAGTACAACAACCTGGCTGTACAGCAGAAACTACAGAATATAGAAGAGATTAGGAAAAGTCTGATGCCACAGCAGGCTATATTCACAAAAGCAACATAAAAAAGCTGGAGTGAAAGAAAGTTTTTTTTGCTTGGCCCTAAAAAACTTAGGAACATGGTGTTTAACCAGATGCTTACTCTAAATTGCATTACCTTGGCCTCCAGTAACACTGTGAGGAATGTTGGGGTCATTTTTGACCAAGATACGTAGGACTGCTTCTTTGTATTTGCACAATATCTCAAAAATTAGAAACGTGTTGTATCATTCTGGTGCTGAAAAATGAATTCATTAGTTATTTATTAGTTCTAGACTGGACTAACTACCCATTATTATCCAGTTGTTCTCAAAACTCCCTGAAATATCTTTGGGTGACCGCAAAATGCTGCAGTGAGTACTGTCAAGTCATGTCTCTGTGATTTTTCATGGGCATTCTGGCAATATTTTTCTTCAGGATAAATATTTTTTTTAATATACAACGTGCAGAATGGTGACGTGCAGTAACTTCAGTGGAAGGAACTGCAAGGAACTGCTTAAAAAAGGATTACAGCTTATGTGGGAAAAAAGCTTATTCTCTTAGTATTGCATTGACCATTTTTTAAACCGAGGGCAGTTTTATAGTCAATCCTGATTACCTAAACTCAAGATCTTGGCTCAAAAATAATCTGTAATCTATAATTGATTGGTAATAATTAAATGTCAACCTGCCAACATTTCACCTCGTCACCTGCTCCTTTTAATGTTTTGAGTGCTGTTCTTTAAGGAAATAAAGCATTTGCTGGGGTTTTCCCCAGTTGCATAACTCCTCACTCCTCATAACATTTCTTTTACTTTGCCAGCTAGACATATTTACTAATTAAAACAACACAATTTGCTCAGTCACAATATTCATATCGGTTTGACGTACGTATTTTTGTATTTATAGTTTATAAACTGATGCGACGCGATAAACGTGTCTAACGTTGTGTGTTACTAGGAACAAACCCTCATGTTATATATTTTCTCTTTTGGACACCATATTGATCAAAGCAACTGCATAAATAAAAGAAATTATGTATTTTATATGGAAAATTACAAACACATAATATATACTGAAATATCTTAAATAAACCGACTTACCGACTGGCATGTTTGTACTTGTTTTGTTAACACAGCTGCAGCTTAAGTGAACATACCTGGCAACTATCTGGGCAAACAACATTCTTTAGCATAAAAAGTAGCTGTCCTGACAAATTATGGTTATCTTAGTGTATTCATACCTTGACAGTTTTTTTTTTTAATCAGATGTTAACATTATGCTTACTGGTACAGTGCAGGGTTTGAAGATGAGCCAGGAGGCATTCAGGCCAAACAGGGAATTCATTTCCTTATGATGCATGCAAAATTAACCTGGTAAAGGGGCATATGCTTCATCTATTTAGCAGCAAAGAATGCAATGAAGATGTTCAAACTGCCAAGTAGTAAGTACACGTGCACCTGCCATAAAAATAAGGAATAATAATAATAACACTGAGAAAAAGTCATTAACTTTGCATATACAGTAACTCCATAGTACTTCTCTATTCTTACTCCTACTATGGGAGCAGCACTGGTGTAATTAAATGTATTTCCAGCAAGAGGTGCTCTAAGTCAAATGTATATATTAGCCCATTTATTCACAGTATAAGCATCATACAAAACAATTTAGAAACATACTGCAGTACCAATATCACGATAGTTTTCACAGCAATTTCCACACTTTTCAAGTATCTGTAGAGCAGTTAAACATCGAATATGCCACCACACCCACAAGCTTAGTAAGTCAGTAATCCAGGAAGTATTGTGCATGAGAAAAATACCACATGCGACGATGACTGTGGATGACTATTAGGTTGGTCATTAAGTTATCCACAAACACACACACACACACACACACCTCATTCCCCTTTCTTATCAAGGGGCCATTGCGCCTGTGCGCCCGGAGACTGGAAGAGACGGCTGGGAGATGCTGCCTTCAGTGTTTCGGGAAATTTGTACACCTATTTATCCAGAGGGAGCAGAAGTACAGAAATTCTGAACTTAAGTAGAAGTACAGGTACTTGTGTTAAAAAAATACTCAGGTTCCGAAATGAACTCAAAGTAAGAAAGTAAAGGTAGCTCCTTTAAGAAAATTCCTGCCATCTTTTTTATGCAAAGTTAACTGAACCTTCTGATACATTAATGTAATAATAAAATAATAGATTGAAAATACTAACTTTATCTTAGTCTGGATTTTAATTCCAATGAATGCACTCAGCTTGAACTGGGTAGTAGAACAGAAAAGGAAGAATGATTAAAAATATATCTCTATTTTACGTTGCCTACATTGTAAATGGTGACCTTTGCCTCTAAACATAATCACGTCTCACAATTATTTCTATTGAGTGCTCCAGTAGATTTTCTTAGTGTACAGGCTGTGAGCAGATGACCTGTGATACTACTGCTGCTGAGGTTCACAGCTCTTTGTGGATTTACACACCTACATTTAACAGATATTTAATGACTTGTCCTGGCTGATTTCCATCATCTTCATTCTCTTGTATTGTCAGTAAAATATCGTGGTTTTTTTTTTGTTTTTTGTTTTTTAACCTATACCCACCTCTTTAACGGGATCATTTAAATTGTTAGTGGGTTGTATGTTGTGTTAACATTTTTCTGAAATTACTCGGCACTTTGCTGGTAAAAAAAAGTACGAGGTTCGCTTGAGCACCTGAACGCAGCACGGGAGCATCAGCGCTGTGTAGAAAAGGAAAAGAGGAGGAGGTGGAAGCAGATCGAGAAGAGGCATGAAGACTATCCCCGGGATCTAAGCTGACAGGATAGGCAGAGCATCTTGTCTGCCCTCGCTCCTTAGGGGCCGACTGGAAGCGGAGGGAGGCCAGAATGGAGGAGAAGAAGCAGTTCCTTTGTGGGGTGGTGGAAGGTAAGAGCGCTCGACTTCCAGATCGACCTGTCAGATCATGTGATTTTTTTTTCCTCGGGGGGCTGCTTTTAAACAGACCACCATTTGACCTATATCCACAACCGAACATTTTTCTTTACCTACTCGAGACGTGTGTGAGGGGCGTGTGTTTAAGAAAACGGGCCTTGGTGGGATGAAAAGGGTTTTTAAAAAGATCTAGTGGTGATCAGTCAGGCTTGAAGTGGGGATGAAAAAGCAAGCAATGAAAAACGTTCAATACAGTCTTCATTGTGTTTCCTTAGGTTGGAGCCTAAGGAAACACAATGAAAAAGAAGAAGAAGAAGAAGAAGAAGAAGAAGAAGAAGAAGAAGAAGAAGAAGAAGAAGAAGATGATGATGATATATATATATATATATATATATATATATATATATATATATATGTATATATATATATATATATATGTATATATATATATATATGATGGTAGTGTTGACAGGACAATGAAAGAAATCACCAAAGAAGAGAAGAACTGGAATGACACAAGCTACGAGGATACTGCAAAAGGACATATTGGGAATGGTGACACACCTGTCCCATCATTATATTCCATAACCACCACACTCACACAGAGCCAGCAAATTATGACATGGTATGAAATGAGTAGAACCAGAGCCAGAAAGAAGAACAGCTGTGAAAGGTGAAGTCCACAGTGGTTCCAGTCACATTAAGAATAAGAGTGCAGTCCTCACAAACGGCAAAGTGACTGCCCAGAAGAAACTCCCAGTCTGTTGGTAGACAAGCAGACGTTCAACATTATAGGGTCATTGGTACATGACATCAAATATTTCAAAAACCTAGTTAGCAGCTTGCTTTGAAGATACTACTTGACTACATGCATTATCTGCACGGTAATGCTCCTCTAGTACATGTGTAGACAACGCAGATACCATTTCTAAATGATACCAAGTATCATTTCTACAGCATTGTGTGAAGAGGAAACGTTCGTGTTCAACATAGAAGCCAATGACAAACGATGTGTACTGACAGACATTTATGTGATTATTTTTAATCATCAGGGTGTAATTACTGAAAAGAAATGGACAACCTATAATAAAAAGTTGTCTCAAGTGTTTCTTTTTAATTATTCCCTGCAAAACGGCATTAATTTATTTTGTTTTTTCTGTGTCACTTTTCATGCAGTAGCTTTGATATCACGCTTCAACAGTTTATTTTGTCTTTTATAGTATCACCACTCACCAGTCACTTTATTAGCTACGTCTTGCTAGTACTGGGTTGAACTGAATTAATTGTTCATGGCATGGATTCAACAAAGTGCTGGAAACAATCCCCAGAGATTTTGGTCCATATTGACATGACAGAATCGTACGGTGGCTGTGGATTTGTTGGCAGATTGAGATCTGATGGCTGTGGAGGCTGTTTGAGTACAATGAACTCATTGTTGTTTCCAAGAAGCCAGTTAGAGATGATTTGAGCTTTTTGACATGGCGTGTTATCCTGCTGGAAGCAGTCATCAGCAGATGGGTACACTGTGGTCATAAAGGGATGGACATGGTCATCAACAACTCTCAGACAATCTGTGATATTTAAATGATGCTCAATTGGTAAGAGGTGGCCCAAAATGTGCCAGAAAAATATCCTCCACTCCATTACACCCCACAAGTAGCTTGAACTGTGGATCCATGTGCTCATGTTTTCTATACCAAATTCTGACTCTACCAGATGAATATAACAGACTCATCAGACCAGGAAACATTTTTCCAATTTTCTTTGGAATTTGGTGACCCTGTGGAAACTGTAGACTCAGTTTCCTGTTTCAGTTGTCAGGTGTAGCACCTGGTGTGGTCTTCTGCTGCTGTAGCATATCTGCTTGAATGTTTGCTGTGTGTTCAGAGATGCGCTTCTGCACACCTTGGCTGTAATGAGTGATTTGAGTTAACTCCAAAAATATACAGTTCACAGGAATATAAAACAGGGAGCTGAACTGCTTTCATGTTTTTGCTTAGGGAATTTTTTTAAATGGTCACTGATTAAAATTTAAAATTGTTGCAGATTCATTTTATGTGAGTTGATTCATTGTTTGTGTACTTTTTGGTCTGTCCACCGTCTCAGCTTTATAACTCTATGAATTTCTACCAAAGTGGTGCTGCACACACATTACTTATTCCTGTACATGCTCATCCCTGTGGTGGCATCCAGCAGAGGTAGTAATTGGGTTTGGCTTGGTGGGCAGCTTTACACAGGACACATATGCAGACATGCCATACCCATGCACACCAATATAAAACCAATTCCCCAAAGGTATTTAGCAGGAGAAAGCAGTCAAAATTGTGAGTGTATCTGATTTAATTTTTACTCTGACCCATTTACTGTACACAGACACTCGCACATACACACACATTGCAGACTTATTCAAAACACAAAGGAGGAAGAGGGACACTGGAGATGCTCCCATTTCTAAGAATAGAAGCTGTGATGGAGAGTGTAGTTGGAAATGAATTATGGCTGTGCCAAATGCAGCAGGCATGTGACCACATACAGTGGGGCAAAAAAGTATTTAGTCAGCCACCGATTGTGCAAGTTCCCCCACTTAAAATGATGACAGAGGTCAGTAATTTGCACCAGAGGTACACTTCAACTGTGAGAGACAGAATGTGAAAAAAAAATCCATGAATCCACATGGTAGGATTTGTAAAGAATTTATTCGTAAATTAGGGTGGAAAATAAGTATTTGGTCACCTCAAACAAGGAAAATCTCTGGCTCTCACAGACCTGTAACGTCTTCTGTAAGACGCTTTTCTGTCCCCCACTCGTTACCTGTATGAATGGCACCTGTTTGAACTCATCATCTGTATAAAAGACACCTGTCCACAGCCTCAAACAGTCAGACTCCAAACTCCGCCATGGCCAAGACCAAAGAGCTCTCGAAGGACACCAGGAAAAGTATTGTAGACCTGCACCAGACTGGGAAGAGTGAATCTACAATAGGCAAGCAGCTTGGTGTGAAAAAATCAACTGTGGGAGCAATCATCAGAAAATGGAAGACATACAAGACCACTGATAATCTCCCTCGATCTGGGGCTCCACGCAAGATCTCATCCCGTGGGGTCAAAATGATCATGAGAACGGTGAGCAAAGATCCCAGAACCACACGGGGGGACCTGGTGAATGACCTGCAGAGAGCTGGGACCAAAGTAACAAAGGTCACCATCAGTAACACACTACGACGGCAGGGAATCAAATCCCGCAGTGCCAGACGTGTTCCGCTGCTGAAGCCAGTGCATGTCCAGGCCCGTCTGAAGTTTGCCAGAGAGCACATGGATGATACAGCAGAGGATTGGGAGAATGTCATGTGGTCAGATGAAACCAAAGTAGAACTTTTTGGTATAAACTCAACTCGTCGTGTTTGGAGGAAGAAGAATACTGAGTTGCATCCCAAGAACACCATACCTACTGTGAAGCATGGGGGTGGAAACATCATGCTATGGGGCTGTTATTCTGCCAAGGGGACAGGACGACTGATCCGTGTTAAGGACAGAATGAATGGGGCCATGTATCGTGAGATTTTGAGCCAAAACCTCCTTCCATCAGTGAGAACTTTGAAGATGAAACGAGGCTGGGTCTTCCAACATGACAATGATCCAAAACACACCGCCCGGGCAACAAAGGAGTGGCTCCGTAAGAAGCATTTGAAAGTCCTGGAGTGGCCTAGCCAGTCTCCAGACCTCAACCCCATAGAAAATCTGTGGCGGGAGTTGAAAGTCCGTGTTGCTCAGCGACAGCCCCAAAACATCACTGCTCTCGAGAAGATCTGCATGGAGGAATGGGCCAAAATACCAGCTACTGTGTGTGCAAACCTGGTAAAGACCTATAGTAAACGTTTGACCTCTGTTATTGCCAACAAAGGTTATGTTACAAAGTATTGAGTTGTATTTTTGTTATTGACCAAATACTTATTTTCCACCCTGATTTACGAATAAATTCTTTACTAATCCTACCATGTGAATTCATGGATTTTTTTTTCACATTCTGTCTCTCACAGTTGAAGTGTACCTCTGGTGCAAATTACTGACCTCTGTCATCATTTTAGGTGGGGGAACTTGCACAATCGGTGGCTGACTAAATACTTTTTTGCCCCACTGTAAGCATGGGAAGAAACATTTTGTGTAGCTGTACTTTACAGAAATGCAGCTGCTAACAGTGTCCAGTAATTCTCTGATTTGTGAATAAACGCTGCATTAATTAGGAGTTAAATGCCATACATATATGTGTATCAAACAATATTGTTAACCAACAAGCACATTGTTTTAAATTGCAATTGCATGCGCTGAAAGGTTATAGTCAAAGACCTTTTCCTTTTGTGTATAAATGTGAGACTGCAGTGTAAATTTCATGTTTACTGTTGAATCATGTGATAGCAAGTGAGGAAGTCATTGACGATCTCATTTGAGTGTGCATTAACACAATCATCTTTTCATCCAAGTGATTCAGTTATCTGCGTGCACTCAGTTCTGTATTTTTCCTCATCAGGTTTTTATGGGAGGCCTTGGTCTATGGATCAGAGGAAAGTACTCTTCCAGTGGTAAGTCTCCCAACACTTCATCAAGATATTCGTGCTTTTTCTGCATCCCTGCTTTCCCTCTTTTGTATGCACAGTCTGTGAGCACAGGTGAGCATGCATATGTCTTCTAACCCTGGTCAGACGGGATGTTTCTGTGTCGCTGATCTTCTTTTCCCCAAAACAGTGTGGGCTCAGGAGCTGCTGACTTGATGCCTTTAGGCTGAAACCAGATCCAAACCTCTATTTCAGTGCCAAGCACAGCTTCAGAGAGAAATTACTGAGGCAGAATGATTCCATAGCAAAGGACAGCTTCATCCTCAGTGCTCAGCTATGGGTGACAGGAGGGGAAAGGAGAGGCAGACACTACATCTTGTTATAGTGAAAGGATTAAGAAAGAGGTTCAAAACATCTTCTTTTACCATCTTTGATGTTAAAACTTATTTTGCGAAGTTTTTACTCTGGTGCAATGCATTTCCAACGCTGCAGTGGGAAATTTATCAAAGGTCAAGTTATTAAAATGATAATATCATATAATTAAAGTGCCCCATTATTCAAGGGATACCTTTTATGCTCCTCTTTATTTCCTGTCATACACATCAGTGTATGTCTAGTAATCCACAGAAGCACAGAAGCCCCACCTACCTTTTATTCAAACCTTTTCTTTGAAAGAGGCAGCCAATCAGAAGAAGGTTTGCTGAGAGAGGGGACGGATATTATTACAAGATGAGCTAAATGGAAAATGGATGAGCTGATGGGCTGCACCAAGGCCCAGCATAAGTTAAATAAAGGTTAAATTTAGTCTAAGAATTAGAAATTCAAGCTTGAAATGAGCAGGTTAGCTCCCCTTTAAGTGTCTGCACATAAACTATTATCTGCTGAGCATGAAGCTCTGCAATGAAGAAGCTTTCAAGGACCATCACACTCTTCAGGTGGTTGGAGTGATACAGTGCAGTCCCAGCATGACAACAACTTAAAAACGGAAGACAAATGCTGTTTAAGCCAGATAAAATCAACGTTCTGGGTAATCAAATGTTCTTAAGAGTAAGGCTGCTATCAGAGGCAGGAATCTAATTTAAAAGCAACACTGTTGGGGTTCAAATCTTGACTAAACGAAGGCAAAAATAGCTCCTTATTGAGTGGGCCACAGCACTTTTCATTAACAGTTTGATCAGCTCACAAAGAGAGACAAGCTCTTTCAGCATGAATCACCTCCCAGTGATTTTCATGACAGCAGAGGCAGAATACTAATAGACTATTTTTCAGCACACATTCAAAGCGGCATTTTCTTGCCCATTCAGGAAGTAGCCATCAGGAACACAACAATAAAGCAACAACAGCGAGTTAAATACAAACGACTGCACTAATTAACAATGAGGCAATCCCTTTTTATGTATGTTCACATTTGCCCACCTCATAAGACTGATTAAATCTTGATGTTAAGTACAAGCGGAGCAGCATAAATCCCTGTTGGGAGCTGTGACACAGTTGTGTTGCTCAGCAGCCAATAGTCACAGCCGTCTGCATCCCCAGAGAGGGTAGGTCCCCCTGCTTCTCTTCTTTCCACTGCCATTGAATGATATATGCGCATGATATATTTCCAGTTTTTTTAAGGCTCGTTGTTTGTGCTTGTTATTGTGATTTAGAAGGTTTTGGATTGTGAAAAAGAAAGAAAAGACATGATCAGCAGTTTTGTAAGTTGCTCAAATCTATCTATAAACTTGCACTGCATTGGGAGGATGCAGAAAACTGGGTAACGAGGCAGTGGATGCTTTATAAAGAGAATTAATTTATTTTCCAAAACATCTGCGTAGCTGCAGCTGAGTGTGTGGGCTCCAGGTTTATTTATAGACAAGCTTTTTTAGACTCCAGTGTGGGGTGCAGGCAAAAATCATACGCTGAATGTTGCGTAAGATTGGCCGTGGATGCGTGTACAGTATGTAATTGTGTGTGTGTGACTGTGTGTTTGAGGGAGGTAGGATGCAGCTTTGTGGAGGCGACTTACCATCTGTGCAGGAAGTGAAGCAGAGAGAGAGAGAGATCGAGAGCACAGCAAACCTACAAAATGACAAGAAAGACAAGAGCCGGTCCATGTACAGAGACAAAGCAGTGTTCATGTTTGTATATTTGTGCGTGTATGAATGATGTTGGTATTGTTTCCCTCTTAGTACTATGCTCTATTTATAATTCAGGAGGTCATTTCCTGTAACTGAGACAGCCTTGGAGACTCTCGATCGATATTGTGGATCTATTTTCTTGCAGCCAGATCCACTTTTTTTGTTTGTTTTTTTTCCCCTCCTGTCTTCGCTCTTAGCGCCAATTCTGTCTCTATCACTCTGTCTCGCTCCATGGGTTGGATGTTGAATGATATGTACGCTTACACAGAGCAAGTCCAGCACGATATGTTGAAGTGAAGAAATAATGCAGAAATACACCAAAGCAGCTGATTTTGCAGAGTGTGATTTCCTAATGACGTCATCCATTCTTTTCTGCTGGCAGACACACCTGCCTACGGTAATCTGCACAATTTGTGAAGATAGCTACAAATTCCACATTGGTCTGTTCTTGCCTCATTGTTTTGTCATTGTCCCCCTGCTTCCTTTTCTTTTTTCTACACGATACCGTCACTTCTTTCTTTGTCCTCTAGCATGTCTTTGCTGGGGCCTTGATTCAGATTATTTCACTATTATTAGTTTGGGCCATTGATATATTCTGAACCATTTATCCGGTAACTTGTCATAAACTTTACTAGGATGTTTTTGTTTGAGGTTGTCTTTTCTGTGCCCAGTGCAAACATTCAAGTCACAAATTACTAGATTGCTGCTACTTTTCTTGAATTGTTTAAATTGTATGCAATACCTAAAATCATGCACCGAAACCCAAGTCCTGCCTCACCCCTGAAACTTCTGCCTGAGCTCAACCTCTAGCTTCAAAATATATAAGATGAGTCAAGTGACTAACAGTTAAATATACAAAATATTTATGGTGGTTTAATCCATATTCAGCCATTTAGAAGTATGGATTCATGAACTGCACCAGAAAGCAGTGACTCTAATTCATACCTAAGTGTGAGCTACTCCCAAATACAAATGTGGTATATGGGAGAGTAACTGTAACTTAACTCTAAGGAGTATTATTATTAAAAAAACAACCAAAAAAAAACAACCAAAAATTCAACTACTGCAGCCCACCAGGCTGCATGATGCTGCACTGGTTAGAATTGGCAACTCACAGCAAGAAGGTTCCTGATATGAGTCCCAATTCTGGCCTTTTTGGAATTTACTCTACTTGTCACTCGAGCCATCTTTTAATTTGTTAAGCTTTTTTTCACTCCATGGCTTCCTGAAACTAAAAGCTATTCAACCAATTGAATAACTATGCAGGTTTCCTTTGAGTATTCCAGTTTCCTCCTGTAGTCCAGACACATGCATGTTAGATTAACTGATTATTCTACACTGACCATAAAGTGCTTTGAGTCTATATAAGTGTGTGGTTAAAAATGTGACTTGAGTGGGAAAACACTACATAAATGCAAGTACATTACATTACCATCCTGTGGTGAGTCACAGCAGCTGTGATTTTTCAGCAGCTTTTTTGTTTCCTGGCTCTGAACTTGGTAAAAGAGCTTTTGTCCATTTAGCACCCTTGGCCTGGAACAAACTGCAGAAGGAATGGAAAATGACTGAATTCATTTCATTAAGTGCTTTTAAATCTAAACTACGAATCCTTGAGGCCAAGTCCATAACATGTAACTGTTTCAATTAGATTGATTGTCATTTTAACTGACTTTTTTATTTTTATTTGAATTTTATTTTTTATTTTATTTGTATTCTTTCACTTATTGTTGCATGTGTGTTGTTGCTGCCTGTGTTTGAGTAATTTCTGTAACTGTGAGACATCTGCTGCTGCCTATCTTGGCCAGGTCTCCCTTGAAAAAGAGGTTTTTAATCTCAATGGGATCTTCCTGGTTAAATAAAGGTTAATAAATAAAAACTCTGAGTGTGAGCATTGTGACAACATGTGACCCATCTGGTCATGTCTTTCTCCATCAGGATGCAGCACTGGGGGTTGAACACCTACCTGTACGGTCCGAAAGATGACCTGAAACATAGACTGTTGTGGAGAGAAGTCTATTCTCCTGAAGAGGAGGGTAAGGACCTCTAACCATAGCAAATTTTGGGAAATGGGAAATGTCAGTACACATTATAACGCAGCTCAGGATTTAGTATGTAATCTTGTCATATAAAAAAAGTGAAAACAAAATATTCAGACATCTTCAATCAGTGTTTAAAAACATTTTTGGCCTGTTTTAAAATTCATGTTTAGTATTTTTCCACTTTTCTCATCCTCTCAGGTCAGCTGCGTACTCTCATTGTAGAGGCCCAGTCAAGAGGCCTCAGGTTTGTTTATGCGCTGTCTCCTGGTCAGGACATAGTCTTCTCTTCTTCCTGTGACTTGACTCTACTTAAACGCAAGCTAAGACAGGTAGGCTACACGAGGTCATCTACTACAGAAGTTTCATTGATTTCTGTATTCTTTAAACTCAACCTCATCACTCTGTCCAGGTATCAGACCTGGGTTGCCAGGCATTTGCCATTCTGTTCGATGACATTGATCACTCCATGTGTCAAGCCGACAGCGAGGCCTTCACTTCATTTGCCCACGCTCAGGTCACAGTAACTAATGAGATTTATCGGTTCCTGGGGGAACCGCCTGTCTTCCTGTTCTGCCCTACAGGTAGGCTTGTAGATTGAGGACTTGTTACAGGACTGAAAATTATACAAAAAAATGTAACATGAGCACTTTTTATATTTGCCTCTTCATTAAATATCACTGCTTTTCTCCCTCTCTGTGTAGAGTACTGTGGTTCTCTCTGTTCTCCCAGTGTATCCAAGTCTCCCTACCTGCAAACTGTGGGAGAGGACCTGCTGCCTAACATAACAGTAATATGGACAGGTAAGATGTATATTTGTTATATATTTTTTTATTGTGACCCTGTGAACTACAATTTTAGTGCTGATTTCATATTATTTTATATTTATAGTACTTGAAGCACTGTCTGTGTTCAGCCATGACAAGTTTTACTCAATCTGTGCCACTTGCATATTGCAGATATAATCTTCATTGCTCAGAACAGTGACTTTTGTTTCACTAGTGAGACCTGCAGCAGGTCTATAGGCCTTAGGTCATGTTGGCAATGGCACTTGTCCAATTTAAAAGAATAGAATTCGCTGGTTAGCTAACTTATATGGTGCTCTGACATTGTTTTATATGGACAGTATATGCATGTGGTGTACCTGTTTTTTTTCTGTGCGTTTCCTTAATTGCTTATCTGTTATTGGACTTGATTCTGCTGAAAACTGTCACAATTTACTACTACAAAATCCTTCTAAACAGGCGGTGCTGGAAATATGGGGCAGGAAGTCCGTACTGTAGTTCAAAAATGAAAATCAAAAGACCAAATAGGGCACAAAGAAACCAAACTCAGATGAAAGGCTCAAAACACAAGTGATTAGAAACACAAGGGAGTTGCAGCAAGAGCCTGATAGATTGACACTAGAGAGGGAAGGCCTGTAACCGGCAGGTGAAGTCATGCATTTAGGAAGGTGGGAGAAGAAAAACGGGAAAGAAAAAATGCAAAAACTCACATGAGAAACTAACCTTCAAAGTGAAGGAGGGAGTAAATCGAAAGAGAGACAGAATGAACTCAGACCTCACCAAAAAAGAGGGGCTGAAGCAGAAGGAACAGAAGGAACACAGAGAAAAACCTTCAAAAACACAAAAGCACCGAAAAGTTTAAGATTCATAATAGAATCTGTAGCTCATTACAAAGCCCATAACGTTAACTGGAACAGACACAAGTTTGTATTCCAATGATTTAATGTGATTTGGAGCAGAGCCAGCAGCCCTTCTAGTTTGAATGAGAAACAACCAGTCCCTCCAGGAGGACCAGAACAGGGACATTGCTCTGCATGCCAAATATGCATCAAAGCTTGTAGAAATATTTTAGGTGCGTGTCATTAAAACGTACTGTAAGCACCTTGTAACTCCAGGATTTCACAGTAACATTGTTATCTGACTGTAGGTTTATTTATTTAGCTGTCCTAACGTAAACCTCTTAAGTGGAAAATGGTTAACAGATTTTTGAGCACTGGGCTTTCTCTTTCCACAGGCAGTAAGGTCATTTCCAGGAAACTCTCACTGGAATCCCTGGCTGAAGTGGAGTCAGTCCTCCAACGCCCCCCACTTATCTGGGACAATCTGCACGCAAATGACTATGACTCCAGACGCCTGTTTTTGGGGCCCTTTAAGGGTCGAGAGCCTCAGCTTAAGAACCATCTCAGGGGCCTGCTGCTTAACCCCAACTGTGAGTTTGAAGCCAACTACATCCCGCTCCACACGCTGGGAAGCTGGCACAGAGCTGGGAAAGAGGATACGAAAGGTGAGGGATCCAACTGAGGGAAGGCAGATGGAGTGAGGGAGTATGATGAGACAGGAGATGTCCTGAGTTAATAAACTAATATTGTCTCTGCCAGACCACATCCATGTACAGTTAGTCCCATCGCTTCAGGAGAAATGTTTAATAAGCCCGTGTTGCTTGGCAACTAGCATCATTTTGACCACCAGACAGCCATTGTGTCTGATATTACCTACCAAATAAGCAAAGTTAAAGCTCCATCTGTTGTTCTAAAGTCACTTGTTAAGCTTTCAGCCTACACAGTTTCACCAGCCTCAATCTGCCTTTATTGTAAAAGCTGTTAAAACATTGTGACTTTAAGTCATTTCATTAGTCTTTCTCACACGGTGTATAATAAGTTATGTTCGAAGTGTAATGTAAGAATTCCTGTCACGCATCTGCAAAAGTGGGGCTCAGCATCACATGAATTTGATATGTTGTTCATATTCATTGCATCTCATTTACCATGACAGTAAAATGCATTAGAGCACAGGCACACAGTTTTTTTTTGTTTGTCGCGGGGGGAGGGGCAGGGAATTGGATGGATAATTGTCGAAACAGAGAAGCAGTGTAGCGTGTGATGTTCTGAAGACTGGGTGGGGGAGAGGTGATGATTGAGGAATAATTGCACGGTGTGATGGAGGAGGAAATGAGGAGAGAGCCCGGTCCCTCTGCGGAGGAAGAACTGAGCGGTAGGCTGGAGGACAAAAGAGGCTTTCAGAAGAGGAGATGAGAAAAATTTTAATTGTTACGGCAGGTTTTGTTGTGCAGACCTGTAATAATTTCCTTATAGCTAATAACCATTACAGAACGAGTATGCAAGGTGTGGCTGTTTTTGGTTGTCAATGCATTGCTGTGTGTCCCCCAGATGAGGAGTGTGAGTACTGTCCTGATAGAGCTCTGTCTGCTGCACTGAAAGACTGGATGGAAGAACTCAACCAACCTTTACAAGCTGGTAAAATCTATCTTATCTATCTATCTATCTATCTATCTATCTATCTATCTATCTATCTATCTATCTATCTATCTATCTATCTATCTATCTATCTATCTATCTATCTATCTATCTATCTATCTAAACACTGATGAATTATTGCAGTGTAGTGTTGTTACTCAAACACACAACCTGTGCGTGTTTTTTATTTTCATGATAATTGTAGGCCGGCAGAACACAAGGACAGACCAGCGTGCCTCTGTCCCAACATCTCACTGTAAAACTCCTGACAGATCTGACTGTCCTTCCACCTTCAGAGGAACCTCTACTGTGGCCAAACTCCCAGTCTTCCCCCTGAATTCCAGCTCCCCTCCGTCCTCACCCACTAAAGTCAGTGGGGAGAGGGAAGGACGAGAGTGGGAAAAAAGGAAGTCATACCAGTCTTGCCAACCGATCCAGCCACCTCCAGGAACTAAGCCTGGAGCACCTGCGGCTGGAGGTCGGGGACAGAAAGCCCAGGTTCGTGGGCTCTGCGGTGGGAAAGGTCTGCTAAGTGAGTCGCAGGTGCGGCTGCTGGTTGGTCTTCATTATCTCCCTCACGAGCACGGCCCATCAGCCCAGAAGCTACTGCAGGATCTGACCTGGCTGAAAACAAACTGCCAGCTGGTCAGTACTAACAGCAAGAAGGCAGCACCTCAAAAGGTCGGTGAGGATTATGAGGGGAGTTTTTGTTGAGGTACTTGGATTGGTTGTGTACGTTACACGTGAGAAAAAACAACATAATGTTTTTTTTTTTATTATGTCCTCAGGTTGATGAATGGCGTGGGCGGGCCTCCAGGTTTCTTTCTCTGTGTGAAGACATAGCGCAGCTCCACTGCAGTGTCGTGGGTGGGAACAACAGGGCTGTGCTCTATGACCTTTACCCTTATGTGTGGGACTTGAGGAACACAGCTCTGGTGGCAAAGGCATTTATATGCTGGCTTGGTAAGGACAGAAGCAATATACTGCTATACTATCAGTGTGACGCACTGGACTCTGCACTGGTTTGATCTTCCCTGCTGTACGAGAATGTGCCATGAGAATGAGGCCATTTAACTACATTGAACTCATATTATCACATTCAAGAAACACCAAAATGGTGCGTTGTCCTGCTGGAAGCAGCTGTCAGAAGACGTATCACTGTGGCCATAAATGGATGGACATGGTTAATAACAATACTCAGGCAGGCTGTGCCATTTAAATAGGAGAAACTTCCCCACACTCTTACACTAAGGCTACCAGATAATGCAGGATCCTTCCTTTCATTTTGTTTACACCAAATTCTGACTGTAACATTGGAATATTGTAGGAGAAATCAACTCATCAGACCAGGCAATAGTTTAACAATCTTTTATTTGTCCAAGTTTGAACTGTAGCTGTACTTTCCTGTTCTAAGCAGACAGGAGTGCTTCAAGGTATGGCACGTAAATCACTTAAAATCACTTAAACTTAAATTTGTGAGCTGATCAGATATTTGTGTTAATGAACTGAGACAAGCTTAGCTGAAGGAAGTGGACAGGGAGTTATCTATATATAGACAGATAAATAGATCGCTATCCGGTCTTTAAGTGATGACGTGACGAATCCTACTTCCGGGCCTAAAGTAGTCTGCGTTTAATATGGCTTTTGTGTTGTTAACACGTTTAATGTTTTGTATTTTCTTCTATTTAATCTCAAAAAGCTCCTAAAACAGTCAGTGATCACTGTTGACCTCCCTCGGCTTTTATTACCGCTAATCATTTATTTAAGCTCAGTTTTTAAAACCTTAGGATGTAACTACAGCCCAGCCCATGCAGCAGTATATGAATGACTAACCTCGTATTGTGGATGGATTATCTCAGTTGTTCTCCTGGCTGAAGTTTGGTCCTTTTACAGCATCCTGCCATCCGATTACATTTGTTCCTGACCACCGAGAACACTCACGTTAACTTTTATCGAGTGGAAAAAAAAGTTAGCTTGTTTATATTATGCTAACATAGCTGTGTCGCTAGCGGTCACGTAGCACATCATTATATACCAGCTAGCCAAACTTCAGTAACCCTACAAACGTCACTGCAGTTTAGTTTTCTGTCTTCATTTATGTTGGAAGTGATAACAGAGCTGTACGTTTTAATTTGTTTCCAAAACCCTGCAGTCAGGACATGCTATATTGTATTTAGATAGAAGCTAGCGAGCTAACTTCCTGCTAACTTCTAACTCCGTTAAATGTCATAAATTCCGTTTTCATGGATGCCTGGATGTTAAACTCAATTGTTACACCTGGTAGAGCAGAACGCTGATCATTTTATTAAAGATGAAAGACTTTAGACAGTTTTTCAACTCTCAGTAATGCCATAGTGATCGTTTGATATATGGACCTGCAGCGGAGTTTAGGCCCAGACATGGCTAGTGACGTCAGACTTAACGACCGAATAGATAGCTATAGATAGATATAGATGTAGAACGGCAGAATGTTCACTCCTGTTTCTTGCTTTAAGGTATTAAAGGAGGAAGTTATTTGTCGCTCACATTCAAACAAGTTTCCACTGAAATTCTGTGCTGTTACAGCTATCCCACAGCAATTGTGCCACATGTGAGGTACAGTTGTTACACAATGTGTTTCACTTGAACTTGAGAAAGTACAGACGTGCCCACTTAACTGCTTGCAAAGTGCTTTGTCTGGATGTGATAATTAGGTTAAGTTAATTAAAGAATACTAGATAAATAAATATTACAGTGCTACCCTACAGTAGCAGAACAGAGCATAACAGCATAGTAGAAGTATACCACTTGGTCCTAGTATACTAGAAGCACGCTGCAGTATATAGTTTACCATGCTATTGAACTGATGTTATATTGAGAAACTGTGTAGTATTATAGTGCTATAGTGTAAGAGCTCAACATAATATTCTGCTGTAGAATACAATAATAGTATACTATAGTATTGTATAATATTGCATGTAACAGATTACTATTGTTTTGTGTATCCAATAATAATTTATCTACTGTCCGGTTGTATGATTACTATTTTAGTAGTATGCCCTATAGTCTCTGCTCTATTATTTATAGCATTATATAATGTAGCACATACTATATACTGTACTGTATTCAGTACTTATGTTAAGAGAGGACACTGGTGGAATCAGCGGTTTTGTAGATTATTGCCAGTCATTGTCTGTGGCTCATTTTTCTCTTACGCTCTAACGTGCCCATTTACTCACTCAGATGGACGAGTGTTGAGTGACAGCTCTGCCCTCGGCTCCTGGAGGAACTGCTTCCAATGTGAGTAAGCCTGATCTCTGATGGTCTTTAAACTTTTTGTATCTGCACCTGAAATAAATTACTACAAAACTCAGTCATTACTTCTCAGCTCGAGCTCAGTGGAGCCCAGCTGATAGGGAGGACTGAATTTTTTATGACAAGTTTATTTCAGCGAGCGTCTCTTGTGGTGCTGTAATGCTGTAAAGCTCTACAGTTTTTTGCTCGACATAAAATTTTCAAGCTGCGCGATCATTCTCTATGTGCACTGGTAACTTTTCTGGTATTTCACTGGCCCTGAACATGTGATGTAGCCTGTCACATATGATTGTTTTTTTCCGTGTTAGGGTGTGGGAAGACCACGGGAGCGGACCAATTGGGAGTAGAGTCTGAGCCATGGGCGTTCAAAGGGGGTGTGTCAGGGGAGGTGCAGGTAGTGTGTTATATTTCAGATGCCATTCGTGATGTATCTCTTCTTAAATTCTTGACAATATTTTACTCTGCTCTATCAAGTCAAGCCCCCTAAAACTGCCTAATGTGTGTGCATGTTTTTTTCCCCATGTTGTGTGCAGATGCTTCTCCCAGTAGGGAGCAGCAGTGAACTTTTTACTCATCCTCCTCCTCTCTTCCCTACCACTCGCCTCTACAACATCAGGCCCTACCACAGCAAAGACAAGGTAGTCTCACCCACACACAGAAACTCTTGACATAGCACAACTGGCAAAGAGGTTAAACAAAAGGAGAATTGGAAAGTCATGTGTTAGCTTTTACAGTTGCATTAAACAATCAGGGAGCAAACCAGTAGATCATGTAGGTGGAACTTTCAGGTGGAAATTTAAATTGTTAAAAGTCGTAGATTTTTAGTTCGACATTTAAACATTGGTGTGGGAAGACACATGGTTTAATGGTTGTGTACTTAGGTGGAGCTGTATCGAATGGTCCGCCAACTTCACCTGAGGACACAGGGTGGGCCAGAGTCTAGTGCTGCTCATCCAGATGTCATAGGAGACAGGTGTGTCTGCGTGTGAGAGAGAAAAGAAACTCAATCAGGAAATGTGCAACGATTTGTCAAATACTGTATCAAATCAATAACACTTGATTTCACTCTCTTAGATGTCTTGGACCATGCCTAGCTTTGTGCCCCGAGTACAGCTTCATCTTGGAGGATGAGCTGGGCGTTTGCGGCTGTGTGTTAGGCATCTTGGATGTTCGCTCCTTTGCCAAGCGGTGCCAGGCCAGCTGGATACCCGCCATGAGGGACAAATACCCACCAAAAATGAACGGCACACATCCAAACACCCAGGTGAATACGTGGGTTTTACCCTCTCACAAGAAGTCAGTTAAATCTCTCTTTTTGGTTGACACCCTATGCTGAAACATAAATGCTCACAGAGTACACAAAGCTATAAACATACCTGCTGTCACACCATCTGGATTCCTCTGTGCAGGGCAATAAGTCGCTGGGAGTTAGGTGGAACACATAGGTAGACAAAGACAATAACACACACACACACACACACACACACACACACACACACACACACACACACACACACACACACACAGACCGGATTTAATGATTTAATTTAGTATGTGTCTAAGGGCCACCTGCAGTATTCCTTCTGTCTTTAGTGGGCCTGTTTTCTGTATCAGCGGGTTAGTGTGTAAACTTGCGAACGGTGCATTCAGATTTACCAGCTGCTGTCATGTGAATGTGACTAATTGTTAATAAAAAGAGAAATGCAGAAATATGGCAAATATGGGGAAGGTAAGGATTTAAGTGCTTTAAAATACAGAATGGTTATTGAGAACTCAAGTACAGTAACGCACACGGCTGATGTTGTTTTTGCCCATCATCACTATTCAGTGATCTCTGGCAAAGAGCCAAGCATAAATGGTGGTGAACAGCAGACAGAGTCAAACTCTGACATGTGTGGAGGATTCATTTAGCCGCTCTGTGCATCACAGAGCAAACTGACAGCTATGCTGTGGATCATTCACACGTCAGCAGGCAGCCACAGGTGCAGACAAATTTAAAGTTTACCAGCTGAAAGCTTTCGTCACATGCAAACTGGCTAGGGAACAAGAATGTTCGATCTAGGAATCCATCGGTTAGTCCGCTCAGTTGGGAGGGCTGGCACCTTAAGAGGCTTCCAGTGTAGCCAGTAGATATCCACGCCAGCGCCTCCAGTTCCATCTACTGGTCAGTGTTTACAAATGCAGCAAAATGAAAACAAAGAAAAAACGATTGTCAAAATCTTGGATTGAGCTTGCATTTTTCTCTCCACAGGGACTGTTTACTAACATTCAGCCATAGTATGCTCAAATTTGATTGGTCAGGAATACAAGTGGGTTACAAATGGGTTAAAGAATCTACCAAAAATGGCCTCCCTCATCGACCGATGCTACATATTCATAAGCATTTATCTGTTTATAGAGAACATTTAATTATTTTCCCCCTGTTTTGTGTCACATAGTTACATATTACTGGTATGTTATACAAATAGCTGCTTATTACATTACCTCACTTGAAATCTAGTTGCTGTTAGCTAACTCAGTTCCAAGAAAAATGCTCATCAGCTTCTGAGACAGGAAGTACATTAGACTCATCCCAGAAGTCTTTGCATATAAATATAAAAGCTTCTGATCAAGGAGTGTCTGCTGGGGCCACCAGGCAGTACTTGTACACTTAAAATGTAGCGTCAGCAAATCCTAATTTGTAATGATAATTAGTGTTTTACTGTGTGTTTGTATTCATTGTAAGGTTTTAAGGTTGCTGGGTAACTGGAAACGAGTCTGGTACCAAACGTGCCTAATTGGTAACATCTAGTGGCAGCTGGAGGAAGAACAATCTTCTGCAACATGTGAAAGTGCATCTGTGCCTCTGCTCTCCTTTGTGCAGGACCTGATTCAGCTGATGGAGGAGGATCAGGGCGAGTACCCAGACTCGCTGCTCTACCACTTTCCCTCGCAGTTGCGACTGGACGCCCTGCCCGAGCTGGTGGACATCAGCATCAGCCGCACCCTGCTCACCGCCCTCCTCACTGCGCTAAAGGCCAATGGTAAGCTCCACGTGTGTGTTTGCGAGTGTGTCTTTTGTTAAATAAAATTCTGCTGCATATATTAGCATGAATCCGTATGCGCTTATACCCTCAAGGATAAGTAAAAGGATTAGAGGATGAGAAAAGAGCAGAAAAGACATGTGGAGGGTGGAAGAATACTCCAATAATGCAAGAAGGGTTTAAGGGAAAAGCTACCTGTAGTTGTTTTCACACCATTAAATATGAGTTATTAGTTGTAATTGCTGATTATGTTGCTTCTTTAGACTGTGTAAAGGGATTTTGTTATGTAAGTCTGTTATTTATATGTTGCTTGTATATTTGTATGATTTATTCTTGGAGAAAAACTGATCTGTCAATGACTGCCTCTTTGCTTTGCCATTTTTGCACGGTGTGTGTGTGTCTAGGTTCTCAGGGTGTGTTCTGTGAGGTGCAGCCAACAGACCGTCAGAGGCTGGAGTTCTTGACTAAACTGGGCTTCCTGGAGATCCTCAGGGGAGAAGCCAGAAGCAGGGAGGGGGTGGTGCTGGGACGGCTGCTGTGAACATAGAACACACAAAACACTCACATAAGCATTCACATAATCTCACACACACAGGCACACAAACACACCACGACAAACAACAAAGACATTTGCACTGATGTGGTAGATACACAAAGGCACTTATGCACAGAGAGGTGTTAGAAATGCAGTGTGCACGGCACAGACATAAACAACTGTGCTTTGCCAAGAAGTGAGGTCCATATTTTTCTCCATCAAGAGAAGAAACCTTATTTTGAGTGACAATTCTGGATTCCTTTGAGTCTGTGTGGCAGTAATGGGGATCAACCCAGAGCTTTTGGAGGGATTTACAAAATATAAAATAAGCTTAGAGTTTAAACCTTCAGCAGGGCTGTGCTAATCTGTCTCAGATTCCATCCACGACTGAGGATTAGAAGATTTCTCAAAGAAAGTGAGCAACAGAAGAGTTTGAGATTGTAGCGGAGTGCTCGATCCAAGCAGCTCTGTGGGCCGTAGGTCTTTTCATCATACATGTATGCACATTTTTTTTAAAGCTGGAATAATCAGTGTTATTGAGTTTTTTAGTACTTTTTCTTATTTGCTTATTTTTGCGGAGTTTTAAGCTGACAACACTACTAGTTTGATTTATTTGCACCGCTTTCATCAGGTTAATTTTCTGAAATTGCAGCCATGCATTGTTGACAAAAAAAGAAACCTCTTTGTACTCTACCTGCTCTCTGTCCAAAGACTAACGCGTCCAATTATTTCTTAAATATAGCCATAGTAATGTTTTGGGAGTCTTGGGCTTAGGAGTGCTGATTTCATTGCCAGACTCTTCTACACATGTAATTAGCTACAGAGGATCCTATTTAAGCTTCTATAGCTTGCCCAGAGTTGCTGTGCATACAAAACACTTTGCACACTACCTCCACCCTAGCTCCTCCTTTCAGCTTGTGTCTGGCATAATTAGTACCATATCTGTGGTCTTGGTGATGCTTTTCCTGCCTTAAATTTTCCATGCGTACACCCGAAAAAGGCAAGAAAGTCCCAGAAACAAGCCATGCTGCCCAACAGAAGTTACTGCAGATGGAAATAACTGTGTTCTTTTGTACAAAGTGGTCCCGACTGAGGTGATATTTAATGTAATGACCGAGCTTGGTGCTGGTAGGCAGATGTTGTCAGCTTTGGACTGAGGTAGACGTGCCTGTCTCCCTGCTTCCAGCGTGCTAAACTAGCCGTAGCTTCATATAAACCACTCACGGAGCGTGTTGTCAATCTTCAAACTACTTCTAAGTCAAGATGAAATAATCCTTTACAAAACTTGCCCAGGGAAAAGCTTCTGTGGCTAACCTAGCGTCCTCCTCTCTTCGCTTTGTTTATAAATGGTCGTTTTCTTTTTCCTGTTTAAATTTAGGATGTTTTCCAGTGCCTGTCCTGCTGGTTTAAAAAGTATGCTAACATCAAATCAGAACTAGGCTGGCATCACTGTTTACACTCGCTTAGATTAGATGAATGTTTACGTGCATGAAGAACAAAAAACTGTGTGGCTGTTCAGAGAATAGGGACACAAACGAATACCATTGTACTGGCATGCTTGAACATACATGATTTTTTGTGGACAGCCATTGTAGCTGTTATGACGTAGGAACAAAACAAGAAAATGCAAACGCATGCGTGCTAAAATTCATGAGAAACACAGTAACACACACTCAGACACATACACAATCTAAAGTTTACACATATTTGAGTTAGATATAACTGATACCGCTCCCTCATTTGACAAAATTTATACAGCTGTCAGATCTTACAGACATTGTCAGTGTGTAAAAACTGCTACACACTGGCCTAGGTGGTGGTACACGTGTGTATTTTGTATGAGATGTATGCATGTGTGAGTGAGTGCCAAAAAAATACAAACCAAGACAACTTTGTGGTTCTGCCTCTATTCTAAACAGCAGTGAACACAGGTCTGTCTCATCATTACATAGATGTTGTTTCTACAACTTTCTATGACTATTAGTAAAATACAATTATTGCTTTTCCAGGACTGTTACTGCAACTGGCCAATCATGTTGTTGTGATGTCATAGCTTAAAGATTTATGAAAAGGCTGTTAGGAAGTCAGACAAAAGCGCAGAGAGCCAGAAAAAGGAGAAAGATAAAGGGCACGTTATGGTGCTTCACTGTGTTAACCACAGGACTTTCACCCAGGACTCTGGGGTTTATGTTGCACATGAAACCAAAAGCCATTGATAAATCATCATCGTTTGACTAAGCGGCCCACCCTCTTCATTTTTTAAAGTTAAGTTAGAATTATGCAATTAAACAGTTTGAGAAAATGTTGGAGTTATCAAAACATTAACCAGATGTTGGAAAGCCTTTCAAGAAGCCCTGAAGGTGTCACTTCATGACACCACAAGATTGTGATTGGTCAGCAGTGGTGGGCCTGAAGCATCGTCATGTATAATGTTCCAAGTACAGTTGGTGATTTCCAGCTTTGCGATTAACACACACACACACACACTTGCGCCCGTGTGCACATACAAACACAAACACATACACTCATTCTAAACAAGCACAATGACACTCACAATCAAATCTTCAACTTAAAGTATGTAGAACTATGAATGTTCTTTTTTTGTAATGCAGCTTAAGAAGACGCAACTACTGTTTGTGCAGGTATTTATATTTCTACTTTTTTTAACTATTATGCTCGATCAATCACAGACTGAAAGGCACTTTTGTAAGTTTCTTCTTCTTACCAGCTTCATCAGCATTGTCTGTTAAGTACTTCATGTAGTCCCAGATCTGATAATTGTGTAGAAGAGTAAAAAAAAGGCAGCAAAATATGCATGATGTAGAGGAAATCTTTAGAGAAGATGTCACATTGTTTGTTGCAGAACGCTGTTGTTTCACCTTTATGGAAATTCAGTGTTATTATTATTTTTTTCTAATTTAAAAGTGCGTGTGTGAATGTAGGCGTGCGTGTTTAGGGTGATGATGGGAAATATATGTACGTGAACAATCTACACAGGCAACATGGAGCACTGTGAAAAAAGAAAGCGTAGTGAACTACAATGTTTTTGATTTGGGAGAATTTTTAACAAGTGTCATAAGAATAATAGTAATAATAATAATGATAAAAGTAATAATAATAAAAGCAGTTGCCTTTAAATTCCAGGCCTACGCAGCTGACCACAGTTAAATTCAGCGTCTCATTATCCAGTTTCCTGCCTGCATTGAGCAACATGTATGGTCTGTGTTTACAGTGAGTTCCAGTGGAGTGCTGTTGTATGTCTATGCAGGGTAATGAACGAGTTGGAAAAAAAAACCTACCAAAAAAAACAAAAAACAAACTAGAATTCAGTCTGTGTTTTTATTGACAATAACAGTAAAACTGTCATTTAAAAAAAACCCAAAAAAAACCCCATGATTTTATTGACTTGTTGATTTTCATGCTTATTAAAAGAGGTTTTCTTTCCCTTTAAAGTGCCTGTTTCTGTCGGCTTTGTGTGTCATTTGAGGAAAATAATACAGGGGGCTAATCAGAGTGGAATATTTGACATATTTAATAGAAATGGTCAGGTTTGAATACATACATTTATGTAAAGACAACTGATCAATTCACTACTGTGCCTTAATTGCCACACTGTGGGCAAAATATAGAATGAACTCCTCCTTAAAGTGTTCAGTAAAGTGTTCACCATCTTTAACAAGCCTATGCTGACATGAGAATGTTTACCTAAAACTTTTATGGTCTACTCCATCCAGCTAACAACATGACAGTCCAGATACAGTGCTGCGTACACAGGTGCATGTCTATCTTCACGCTACACATCTGCGCTCTCCCTTTCTTCGGTGTTTCCAGCTTCCCATTGGCTTCGCAACTGCAGGTTGCGTTCAGGAGCTCTCACTTGACCAGTCGGGATGCGGTACGCTGCTAAACTGCCGGTCAACAGCAACATCAGTGTGGCCACCAGAGTAGCTGCCCAGCTGCATGCTGGCAGACCAACCTTGGCAGAAAAAAAGAGAGAGGATCTTTAATAATGAATAAGACTGAAGTGAGACAAAATTTCATGTCCACTGCTTTTGGAAATTCTCCTTCTATATATATGCAAGCTTTTAGGACACTGAATCCATAAAGTACAGGGATCATGTATCTATTGTAACTACTTATTTGAAAGTTATAGTTATTTTAATTACATTTGGTGGCTCCTGTAAACACATCTAAGGCTAAAGAAAGTGATTTAAATTTCACAATGTAGTTCCAATCAATTTGAAAGCTATATCCTACTTTGGAAGAATTGGAAGTTCTACAGAGTTTAACACATAAGAAGCCAAGCTTGCAAGCGTGGGATCAAAAATGTGAAAAGGGTTGTGAAAGGCCTCTGTGTGTACTCACAGTTCCCATCAAATTGCTCAAAGCAATGTTAGCATATGCAGAGAAGAAGGCTGCGGACGGGAGAAAAATAAAAGATTAGGTCAAATATATCCTCCACATGTTCACTCCCTATCACTCTCCAGGTTTCTGTCTCACATACTGCTCTGTGGTATTTAGTCGCACTTTCTCCTGACAGTAGACACAGTACCAGCTCCACGTAAGGCCAATTTACCTAATGTGAGCAGATTAGGTCCCTTTTCAGAGGGGTCAGTACCGCTTTTTGCCTGAGCTGCAATTTTATTCTGTATTTATGTGTTAAAGGTTTGAAAAGGAAACACATTCTGAATAGAAAGATAATCTGTCTATTCAGAATGCCTTTCCAGCTTATAACTGACACAATTAGAAATAATTGTTCAGTGTAATTACAGCTATTCAGCATGAAGGAGAGGAAAAAAGGAGAGGAGCAGTAATAAGTAGAGGGATAATGTAGAAAAGGGGGAAATAAACTGAATTAATGACAGGAAAGTGGAAGTAGTGTATGTACATAAATGGAGTGACTGCGGGTTCAATAAGCTGTTTATTTCATATGTATGTGGTCATTAATGGAGACATGCCATATTCTTCTTAAGGAGGGATGATTCAACATCAGAATGATCAACAAAAGAATTCATTTAGTGATGATTCACTGAGAAGAGCTGTGATGGAGTAAGTGACATTTTGATGAGTCAAAGGATATCAGCACATTGAGCAAATTACATAAATGCACAAAAAAGAGGCCTTTCATTCAAACGGGTGACTATCTCAGAGACCCATGTAAATGGGTCTTGTTTGTTTGACCTCAATTTCCTCTCAAAGTAAGTTGGTTGCTGTGAGTATTTCTTTATTACTATCAGGTTTTCGACACATGAAAACTTTTTACCCACATTATCAAGATTAATTTAAAAAAAATAAATACATTTGACTGCTTTAACCCAGGGGTGGGCAACTCCATGCCTCAAGGGCCGGTGTCCTGCAGGTTTTAGATATCACCCTGGGTGAACACACCTGAATCAAATGATTATTTCATTACCAGGCCTCTGGAGAACATCAAGACATGTTGAGGAGGTCATTTAGCCATTTAAATCAGCTGTGTTGGGTCAAGGATACATCTAAAACCTACAGGACACCGGCCCTTGAGGCCTGGAGTTGTCCACATCTGGTTTAAAGGGTTAAAGCTAAGTGACAGCCTGCTTTAATGCTTCAGCACCATGGACAGAGGCAATGGGAATCTTACATTTGGACCAGTAATAAAACCTTTGATGCCCTCCAGTGGCATATTTAAGTACTGAGACTCACAATTACACAAGCAAAAATATTGTTTTGCTGTTTTATTAATTCTGTAAGACAAATACAAGGAAGGCCACTTCATTTCAAGAACATATTATTTTAAAAATGGGAAACAATATTGTTGTATTGCTGTTGAAAGCCATTTTAAGCTGTTCTCTTATCTAAAAGGCGTCACCACAGCAGGTAACTCCACATATTCCATTTGTCAGATTTCCCACCACATTCCTGATACCCAAGGTACTTGTTTGGTAGGGCGCTTTTTCTAAGGCGAAAGCTATTGTGCATATTAGAGTATACACAATGGCAAGAGAAGAGCATCCCCCAGAATAAATTTGTACTTAAATGCCATCTTACATCATTTGTTATGTAACTACAGCGTCATTTAACTGCCATTAGATACTTGAGACAACAGATAATAACTGTGCCTGTGTGTGTCTGTGTGTCTGTGTTACCACTGGCGATAGCAAAGAGGTGCGTCCACAAGCTGAAGATGAAGAATCCTCCAACAGCCATGCAGCCCAGAGCTCCATTAAACCCTGACAGACCTGAGTACAGAGATTCATGACGCACTGCCATGGACAAACCTGCCACACACAAGAGCCAATGAATGAGTCACACTTGTTCACAGATATGGTAATAACACAAGTGGAAATACACAAATAACAATTAATTACTGTATCCATCACTGACAAGCTGAAGTACTAAATAACTGTCCATGTGGTGGTGCTACATGCACACTATTGTGTGGCTGCTCTCAGTGCAACGTGTAATTTGCGTGTAACCTAATAAGGACATTTTAATGTTTCCTGGCTGCTACTTCAAATCAACACACAGGAAGAGACAAAAACTGGTCCAGAGTAGAATAGAATAGAATCGGCCTTTATTGTCATTGTACATGTATAATGAAATTGTGGGTGCTCCACAGCAATAAAATATAAATAGTGGACAGCAAGAATAAATAGCAAACAGGAGAATATATATACAATCAAAATACAAAAATAAGAGAAAAGCACAGATTAGAGAACAAATGTCACTAAATATCAACATTTCACTGAAGCTCCTAGAAGAGCAGTTAGTATTTTAAAGTCTTGTGTAACTGGGTTTACAGAATATGATGCATCACTAAGGTAACCGCTGCCAGTTTGCCTGCTTTGTCTATTGTATTCCAGAATATTGCAGGTTGAATTGAGCCACTGTATGTCGAATGGGGCCACACCAAAGGGAATCTGCCTATTACATTTTCTTAACACTTAACATATCAGTGACATGCAGTTTTAGATTTGAAACAGAGAATAACATTCAAATCTTCATCACAAGAGATTAATTCATTCTGAGTTTGATGTCAAGAAGGCAGGTGGATTAAGACAAGGTCAATGCCTTGCCTCTGACTCACGTGCACACGAGATATCCACAACAGTGTGACGCTGAAACTAAAAGCAAACTGCACAGGGGGCATGCTGACCCAGATAAATCTCTGCAGGGCCAAAAGCACTGACATTTTTTCTCCCTGGCCTCCGGCACCAGCTGCACAATGTCTCCTAACCTTCTTGAGGGAGAATAACAATTTCAATACAATGAAGTAAGAACACGTAGAGCCACTGAGTTCGTCTGCAAAGGCCAACAAGTTTTTTTTTTCCAGAATCAGTGAGCATGACAGTTAACATTTCTCTGAAATATTTAACCTTTGTTGAAATGTAAAAAAAAAGAAAAAAGTATTGCAACACAGTGTTGTGGCGCACAATCCACTGACTGGTTGAGGCTTTTCTATGTGGAGTTTGATTGTTTCCTCTCTGTCTATGTGGGTTCTCTTCGTGTACCCCGGAATATGAGTGTGAACAGTTGTCTGTTTGTGTTAGTTCTGCAATAGCTTGGTCACCTGTACACGGTGTACCCCACCTCTCGACCCAGAATAACCTCAGCCCACCTGTAACCCTGAATCAGATAAGAGGAAGGCAACAGATGGAGCTGGATGGATGCATCTTCAACCTTACATTTGGAGCAGATCTGACCTTTTGGAAAAGTTTTTGTGTTAGATTGTTTCCTGATTGATTATTTAAACTTTGCTCCATTGTCATATACCTAATTTGCAATGGCTGCATGTTCACTTCCCTCATGTAGGTAAACACCTTTTAATGTAATGCATCCCAATCCATCAGCAGAATGCCAGCAATTGCTAATTAGTATGTCAGGAGATAATCTAATTACAGTATTGGACATATTCAAATGTTGACCTGTTGTAGATTGCAGATTAATAGTTAGGACACAATCGAAATAATTAATATTCATTTCAAGGACATACCAATATCAGCTTTCATGGCAATCTATCGTGTACTCGTTAACAACAAGCTTAACCTGTAAGTCATTAGGACACATTATGCCCAAATTCTGTTCATCAATGTGAAAAATAGCGTGATAATCCACCAGCTTCTGAAATATTTCCATTCCAAGAGCCACACCAATATTGTGTCTAATCCCCAGTGCCTTCCCTCAGATCTAATGCAAGTGACTATATAAACTGGATAAAAAGAGTGCATATTGCACGAGCCCTGTAGTAGGAGTGATGGATTTTTAACTGTCTGGATATGTCGAATATTATAAAATAAATAACTGAACACGGTCTGGTTGTGAGGAGTGACCCTTTAATCCTCCATTTGCTCTTCTTATAAATCATTTACACACATGTGCACTAAGTTGGATGAGCTCCACTTTGCTAAGTACATTTTTATTTTTTATCTTTCAGCCATTTTCATTTTAATGCCTGAAAATGAAAGATAATACACAGTGTAAATGCATGGCGACTGTGCGTGGTCGCTTTGATGCTGGTTTTACAGACTGTATTTTATAAGGAACTATCAATTTTGGTGGCTCGTCTGTAGATTAATGACCCTCAGGCAGTGCTGTGATTGATTTCCTTATTACAAGGCATTGGCAGCAGCAGTTTGGCAGTCTGGACCTGAAGCAGACTGACCACACCCCTGTGGTGCTTCCTTACTCTGTGTCTGCTAGACTATTGGCTTCCACTCCCGTTTGCTTTTTCTGTTTTTACGGCCACCTCCTTCAGCAGCTGCTCGTTAAACGCTTCACTCCCCTCTTGTCTCTGCTTCCTTTCACACTCTCCATCTTTTATTCCAACCATTTTCTTTTGTTTCTCACACGCAGTACTTTTCTTGTTCCCTTCATTGTTTGATCACTCCTCCTTTTCCCACTTGGTCTCTTTCTACACCATTAAAGACTAATAGCTTTGATGGAGAAAGTCCCTGGAGGATACTAAATTTTTTTTTTTTACTGTTTTTACGTCTTTATTCTTGTGTGTTTCTGGATGTGAAACTCTCTTTCTGATGTCATCTGTGCTATCAGAATGAGTCAGAATGAGTATTCATATCATATTAAATCCAGTATGTCCCCTCTCCTTTTTTCTCCTCTCCTCCCATTTCTTTTTCACATTCCTCCATTAACAGTGACTTGCAAAAAGACTAAATGGTGGAGAAATTTATCGCAATGAACTCATACGAACTTTGCATAATGTCTAACTTGGTATTTTGGTATTTGCCTCCTAAATTTCCTTTCCCACCCAGTGGGCCCTCCTGACAAGACCGTCCTATGTTGGTAATAATTCTGCGCTATCCTAGGTACCGTAGGGTGAGAGGCAGGAACAGCATAATAAAGCTGGAAATTCTGTTTCAGGTGTGCCACCCCAATATTTTTAGTGGCTATACCCATGAAAGTAATTCTGGAGGCGCTGATCCTCTGGGCTTCATGCAACTAGTGACGCATCCTTTGATGTTTTTAAGGGGGAAAATTGTGGACTCAAATGTTAATACTCTCTAGGGTTCAACAGTCTAAGCATCAGATGGAATTATTTATCTTAGCTTTAGTAGTACTTTATATTACAGCTTGGTAATAACATGGTAATAATGGAATAAAAATGTGAAAACAATATTACTATGAAATATAGTAGAAATGGGCAGTTTTTCTTTTTGCTGGCCTGATTCATGATTATTGCTACAGTTATTTGCTGGAAATCATCATACCTTTGGAAATTTCCATTATTCTATTATTACTATGAAATTTAATAGAAACATGCTTTGACTTTATAAACAGAAATTTCCGACTGTTCAGCTCAGCCATTCACAGAAAATACTTCATGTATGTCGTTAAGCTTCTTATGTAATACCCGAAGGTCTGACTCAAGACCACTGGTGTACAGTTTGACCATAATTCTGCCAAGAGCCTAAATAAAATCACAAAAGCAGGTGTTGCCGTTTACTTTACACTCTAATTTGATATATTTTAAACATCCCTATGCATTACAACATTATACTTCATGTCACAAATAAACATCCTTCTTCCTCCTTTCTTTTGTTCTCCTGATGCTACGCTATGCAAAATCACAAATGCAGATGTGAGATTTGATGAAAAATCTTTTGATGAAAGAACCCAGAGTTAAGAGTGAACCGTAGTTGACTTCTCTGATGCCTCACTTTTTCTTTCCTCCTGTACCTGATACACAATATGAATGCAGCAGAAGGTAGACAGGCTATGGCCTACATACAGCCCCTGATCTCCTCCTCCTGAAATCCCTCATGGGACTAGTTTACAGCACAATCCTTTGAATGACAGCTCTAAAAATGTCCTCACACTCTCTCCTCTCCAAGTCTGACCCATGCTTCTGTATCTTTCTGCCTCCTTCTGAAGACATTAAAAGGCGATGAAGCTGTTAAGCTGAGACAGCCTCAATGATTTCATCGGCCTGTCAATAAATTACACATTTCTGAACATCTGCCACCTGCCTGCCATTTGATCTTTACACATTTAGCACTACAGTCATTTTTTTTGTTTTTATTTATGTTTTTGTCACTGATTTCATACTTTGTAAGTACAAAACAAAACCTAAACAAACAAACAAAGAAATAAAATGGTGACATTTAGTCCATAGATGAATTATACAGGTTTTTTTGTATATCACAAAAGATTATCGGTTTACTTATCTTGTCCAAATAATGATACAAGGTCTTTTGTTGTTTCTCTCCCTGTCACTTTTTTATTTCATTTACTCAGGTCACGCCTTATCCTTACTTTCCCTTCAAAACTTATTATACCCTTTCTCAATTCTCCATCTCCATGTTTTGTTTCCTGACACTGATCCTTCTATTCTTGTTCTAATTCTCTACTGAACAGGATTCAGTTGTAAGTTTAACCTTGTAGCACTTATTCACACTCTCAACTGTCTCAATTGTTGCCGCTGTGGCTTCTTTTCTTTCGGTGTGTGGGTGTCCATTTTACATTTATTCAGAGCTTCTGGTTCACCAAACAATACCAAGAGGTTAAATGATGCTTATAATTACACAGTAAATGTTATGAACTTTTCTCATGACTGTATATACAGTATAGTTTAGTAGTTAAGAACAACTGTGGAGATCTGTGATGCAGAGGAATCTGATACATCAGACTTTTGTAGACAAAAAGTACAAAAATAATAAATTAAGTTTAGTTTTATTCTTTTTTGAGAGATTTGTCACCTGGCAGATGTATAGTAAGCCAATTGCAGTAACAACAGCATTTAAAATTAGGAACAGGATTGTTTGCTGGATAAGAGCATATTTTAGGCTAGCGGCTAAATTTTGGGTTTTGCAGCAGCTAAAATCTTTCTGATGGAGCCCGAAATTACAGGTGTCTAAATGACAGAGACAAAAGTGAGTGACTTTCATGTTAATAAAATACTTCAAATAGCTTAATATGGCTAAAATATGACTAAAATTCTAAAATCACTAAGAGCAAAAGCCACATTACAAAGAAATGAAGGAAAGAAGAATGGATCACAGAAAAAAGAGAGAATGCACAAACAGCAGTGAGAGAGACTTTGGCATTTTGTCTGTCTGCATTTAGCTGCTACGCTACATCAGGCTGCTTCCTCTTGGCTCTGTCTCCTACACAATCTCATTATAGTCACATCCCTTTGATTACTTTCCCATCACACCGTTGTTTTTATTGCAGCAGTCTGTGTGGTTGTTTGTGTTTGTGTGTTTCTGCACTCCTGTGTGTATGTCCCTGCCACTGTTAGCATGTGTCCACAGGTTTGTGTGAGTGTGTAGCTGTACCAGCTCACTCCCACTCTTCTTTTTTTTATTCTGTATGACTCATAGCTACAAACACACATGATGTAGACACACACACACACACACACACACACACACACACACACACACACACACACACACACACACACACACACACACAGTATTTTAGGACACTTTACTAAAGTTACATAGATGTGGCTGGAATCAGTGCTGAACGTCCAGCGTTTCTCATTCTTTTGTGTAAACAGAGTCAGAGTGAAGCAGATATCAGAAGAACACTGTGCCACAGCCCCGTGGGTGTGTATATAAGCCAGCAGTATTAGTGCTCTGCATGGCTAATTGCTTTGTGTTTTATTTAGCTTCGTGCGCACAAGCTGCTGCTGCTAACAGTTTCTTATTTATATATCTGCTGCTGACATGTCTTAATTTCAGAGAGATGCATGAACATAACCTGAAACTGAACTCATTACAACACACTTTCATTTGACACTTCGCATGCAGACATTTACGTCTTCAGGTCCTGGCAGAGGTATTGCATTTTGCTTTTGGGCACAGGTGTGACTACATGCGTAACACCAACTTTGACACACTGTTTCACAAACCAGTAAAGCACGATAAAGCATAGCTTTTAGGCCAAATCTGTTAATATTGTTAATATAAACAGAGTTTTCCAGTATATTATGTGTAAATGTTAATGACTCAGTTGGGATTATCATCATGCTTCCACCTGGGTATCAATCTCAAGGCATGTAAATTACTGTAGGATAATTGTGTGAATAAGAATATGAATAATCTGTGTCTTCCAGCCTTGTAATTGATTTGCAACCTGTCCAATGTGTGCATTTTTCCTAAAGTAAACTAAAGCAGGTTCATATGGATAAACAATGGATTCACAATTTGTAAAATCACAGACGTCAGAGCATGAAACAGACCTAGAGCAGCTCTGTAGGGAACCATGAGCTACTCCAATTTTCAGTCTGACTGAGGCTGTATTTCTCTTTGTGTTTTGTGTCTTATATTTACAATGTTTTCAAGAAAGGCCTAATAGGCTCAAAAAAGGCAGACTTTAAGTCCTTTGTGAAGGTAAATTGGATCCTTCTACCCCCCCATAACACAAACAAAACTACCTTGTGATGTTTACTTCTCCCCTCAGTAAGCATAAATAGTTTGTACTGCTGGCTTTCTATCATAAATATTGTCTCATGCTTGGAAATGGTACCCCAGAGCCACTGAGGACATTGTTATACAACTATTTTCACACAGTAATACTCACCTCCTCACATTTTACTGTGAAGTTTAGGAGTTCCCTGTAAGTGGTGAGCTCTAAGGTGATGTATCATACAATGAAATGCTGACAAGTTGATCCCAGTATCACTGAAGACTGTGTTAAATTGGGATTTATTGTGAGTGGTGCATTTGTATGATGCACAAACAAATGCAATAACACTTTTCTCTCTCCCACTCCTCCCACGCAGCCACATGAGCACACAGATTGAAACCAACCGGTCAGCGTTCCTACTGCGGATCCCAGCAGAGCATGGACAGTGAGCAAGGGGGAGTAGAGGAAAACTGCTCCCAAGATGAGAAGGGACGGTCCCAGGTCCCCACAGGCAAAGATCTGACCCACTCCAAGAGGGATGCCACGTATTACCTGGACAAAGAGAGGACTTAGGGGATTATTTGCTTTGCTTTTATTACCTAGCATACTGAAGAGCATTACACAGAATTTATATAAGTTGCAAGAGCAGAAACACTCTCACAAAAACATAATAACACAATGGTTGAAATAACCTCAGTGACTTTCTTGCAGCTTAAATCAGCATTTTTTTTTTTACCAACATTCACACACACCCGTGCTGCATCCAAACCAGTTAAATGAAGAGTTTCCATGGTGATGTGCTGGTGCACCTGCCTGTCGCGGATATTTAGAAGTCATAAACGGTCTTTCATTATATTGCTGTAACTCTTGCATGCGTGCCTGTGTATGCGTGTGTGTTTGTGCAAGATTAAATACACTGTCAGTGAAGTGCAGCCAGAGCACCATCCTCAGCAGACTGACTGAAGCCGAAGACATCAAATATAAATAGGATCGACGTCATCACCATCTCTGGAGAGAACCAGAGGAAACATGAGTGAAAGAAAGAATGGAGGAGGAAGACTGATGGAAGAAAAGTAAAACAGAGAGCAACAGAAAATAAATACTGGATAAAAATGGGGAAATTAGGAAGAGGAAAGAAGAAGTAGCAAGGAATATGAGGATGGGACAGGATCACAGTGACCTTGTTCGTTGTAAACTAAAGGGAAGGAGAGAGATAAAGAAGGAAGAAAGGAGGAAGGAGATTTGCACAGCAGAGCAGGGAAACAGACTGGAAGGAAGAGAGGCACAGAGATGAAAAGAACGGTTTAGAGGGTGTAAATCTCATAAGTAACAAACAAAAAGGGAATCTATTAAGTTAAAGGAACAGCTTTTTATGCGATGAAAGACAGACAGATGGAGTGAATCAGAAAGGAAACAATGAAATATGTCTGAAGGAGGGAAAGATGGAGAAACTTTGATATGTGGGGAAAAAAACTGAAAAAAAGAATCTGAGGTGATGGAGCTGAAAGTTGTGGAAAGTAATTATTTAGTGTGAGGGACAAACTGTGCCACGGGGTGTGATGCTTGTTAATGGAATCGTGTGTAAATCTTGACTCCATATTCAGGACACCTTACAGGGCTGACGGCTGGCAGCATGGCTAATCTAGTTTATACAACTTTGCAGTTACTTTGCATATCGTCGTGTACAGAAATGCACTTTAGGCAATGTGCTACAAAAAAGAAGAAACAACTTCAGTCTGTAGTCTCTGTCAGATAGCTTCATACCAGGAAGCCTGCTTACAGGTCTTCTAAGGTCATGTCCCTGCCATCAGTGTTTTGTTATTTTCTTAAAGAAATAATGAAGCAAAGTCATGCACAAAAACTGAAAGAATGTCTCTCGGCTCCAGTGGATGAAAGCTGAAGTCAAAGCACAGGAGCCAAAGACTGAAGTTCCCTAAATGGACACTTGATTCTTGGCTGATTCCACAGGCTATTCAATTCCAGCTGACTCCCATGTTAAAATGCTCAAATTTGCATATGCGTTAAGCTGGTGTAATAAATCCACGGCAGACCCGACCACACGTTCATGCTTTCCAGCATACTTTATTCACGGTTGCTGTTTTAACAATACTCGGGTGCAGTTTTCCAGATCACCGCCAAATACTTCACCAACCACAACACACACTCAGGACCCAGTGCTATTTACGCAGGACGGCGTGGTGAGCCGATGCAGCTCCGGTGCGTTGGCTTCTCCTGCAGCTGTGCCTCACCTGACTACTGCCTAATGCATTTGGTATCTATATGTCATTTTCTCTTTTGTGGCAACAACACATGGGATAAAATCAATCCCTTTTCTTCTGATTATCTGGGTCATGAGTGGCCTATCCCATTTGCCATAAGGCGAGAGACAGACAACTATTTGCATTCACATATTCACCTATGGATAATTTACAGTCACCAATTAACCTAACTACATGTCTCAGGCCTGTGGGGGGAAGCCAGAGTACCCAAAGAGAACCCATGTAGACACGGGGAGAAGATGCAAACTCCACACAGAAAGACCCTCGGCCTGATGGTGGATTCATTTCCCGAAATTTCTTGCTGCGAGGCAAGAGTGCCATCACGCCAGCATGTTGCCCAACATGGGATAAAATATTTACATAAACCGAATTAAGGCTTGAGGTCATGCATGGGTTATTGGGCTTGTTAATGCATAACTCCTTTTTGTCCTCTTTGTTTGACAAGTGGGTTCAAACTATGCTCTCGCTTATCTTCTAGACATAACCTCGGCTAATTGGAGTCACTAACCTGCACCTTTTGACCGTGTTTGTGGTGCTGGTTATCTGACAAACAGCATGAATTGCTGTGAGGTTAATTGTACTAACAGCCCAGGAGAGAATCTGGAGCTCCAGTTTCGTTGAGAAAGCAGTCTGTGCTGACTACGAGTGTGCTTTGGTAACATGAGAAATAAAAATTAAAAATAATGCAAGTTAGCTGATAATTTGGCCCTCAACCTTGATGACTGTAAATTACTTCCTTTGATATAAAACCCCCCTTCCACCAGTCAAGGACACTCTTGAGAAAGCAGTCACATCACTGTCAGAATCCACAATCATGAGATGTCCTCATGAATGGCTGCAAGTGGAAATGATGTGTTTGCTGATGATGACAGAAATAACTGGATGAGTTCTCAAGTGTGCAGGGCTTTACTTTCTGCTCAGTTTCAGCCAAATGCTGCAAAATTAATCTGACAGAGTTTCACAGTACAATGGTAATGACACAAAGCATACTGCAATGACAACACAGGAGTTTCTCAACACAAAGAAACTGGATATTCTTCCATGATCAAGTCAGTGACCTGATGTCATGCCAGCGTATTTGGTGTTTCTCTGTGTGAGTCTATACAAAATATTTTTGTATAGACTGTATATTTTTAAACTGCCAAATTGTCATTAGAGCATAAACCTAGCTGTTAAGACATTATAATATCCACATGACCACAAAGCTTTTCTGATTTGGGTCACCTAATTGGGTCTGCCAAAGATCGAATTTAAATTCAGTTGCTGTGTAAGTGCTGAGATGCCAGCTGGCTCACTGAGATCAAAAGCCGAACACAGCAGCTGGTGAGAGTCTGGATTCCTGTCTTGTGAGAAGCAGCTCAAGGTAAGTGCCTTTCATTTGAATTCAAGAGATGAAAGGAAATAAATTCCTTACAAAGGTACACTGTTCAGCAACTTGTAGACAGTCTACTATACTTTCAGCTTCAAATTCAGGAGTAAGTTCTCACTTTGTTTTGTCTTTTTGTCCCTGACTGCTGAGCCCCAAGTTCCCAAATCCCCATGAACCCCCACCTCAGCCCACCCACCTACTCCCAAACTTACTGGGAACCTGATATTTAAACCATTCATCACAAATCCAAGCCCTTTCTCTCCATAGAAACGGAAAAGAATACAATTAAAACCGTAACCTTTATAAAGAGCTTAACCTGTGCAATCACATTCTCCCAGCAAAAATCATCCGTTGAAACAGTTTTGACTCATTATAATTTCCAAACAGGAGCGCCACCACTGACTGTTGCTAAGTAACTGGTGAGTCATAGCTGGCTGCTCTTATGCATATAGTGCTCCCAGTTACTTGTTCACTCTGGAGACCAGGCTGCAACATGATGCGCACTCTTAGGATAACCCTGGCCTTAGTTAAGCTTGGTTTCTGTCTCTTTTTTTTCTTCATTATATATCCTACCAACTTCTAATATTTCCGTTTGTGACTGCAAATGAGCAGCATCTCTAGTGGAAGTCCTCATGATGTCAGCTCATCAGTAACAGAAATCCATTTAACCATCACGTAGTTTGATACTTCTCAGGCAGAATTTCATAAAACCAATCAAGTGGCTAATGTGCTGGTGGGACTTAAAGTGGAGTGATTAGGCACTCCCTGTCTCCTTTGTTAGGTACACCTGTTCTGCTGCTTAGTAAAATAAATATCTAATTAGCCAATCTCATTAAAAGCTCTCAGTATATTTAGACATGAGAGAGAAGAAAGAAGAAATATCAGAGAGAGGAAAGCTGATTTAAGTGACTTTTAATGTTCCATCATTGTTTGCACCAGATGCACTGGTCTTAGGATCTCAGAAAATGCTGATCTGCTGGGATTTTCCTGGAAAACCACCTTTAGGGTTTACAGAGAATGGTCCAAGAAAGCGACTTTACCTATTAGATCACTGAAGGGAAAATGTTTTGTTAACGCCAGATGTCAGCGGAGAATGGCCACAAAGCTGCAAACTGATAGGAAGGAAACAGTAACAGCGTCCACTCTTTACAGCCAAGGTAACTCTGAAAACCTTGAACAATGTAGAGAGGCAAGAGAAAAGTGGAAAAACATTGCCTGTTTTGATGAGCCTTGATTAATGCTGCAACATTTGGATGGTAAGATCAACATTTGGTGGGAAAAAAAAAATGAAGGCATGGCTCCATCCTGCATTCATGTTGTTTCCAAGTGTGGGTTAAAATTGTACAAACTGTACAACCTTGTCCAGTAATTGCACTTATAATTTTTTCATATATATGCATTTGTCTATCTAGAAGAAAATGGGATCATACTAAAATTAATTAAAACTTTTCCCATGGTGCACTTCGAATGCATTCACTGCTGGACTCCAAATCTTTAAAAATCGTCTTTGCCAGCATATTTTCACTATTTAATATTTACCCCTCTGGCACATCCTGGATAAGAATATTAGTTTCCTCTCTACTAGTCTCACAGCACCATTAACTCTCAGCAGAGAGACACATTTTAAGAAAGTGTGACTTGCTTTTATATGTGTGGGATACTAATAAACTCCTAATGGCATCAATGAGATATAGTGCTGTAATAAAGTTCTCCTAATGCATTGAGCACAGCCCACCTGTGTTCTGGATCATTAAATGATCCTCGTCTCAAAGTAATGTTACTGTAAATCTGACTCTCCTGTGTGATAATTATCACTGAAGTTAACAGTATCACTAGTGCCAGTGAAATTAGGCTCGCACGAAAGACAGTTATTTGGTTATGCAAGATGTTAGAGATTTAGATTTTTTTTTTATGTACTGTTTATAGCTTATATGACACTTAACACATTTATTTCATAATCCGTTTTAATAGTTTCAATAGTTCTAATTATATCAGTGAGGACAGCCAGAAAACAGAAATGTCTCTTTTTGTAATGAAATAGCAATAAACAGTACTTCATACTCTAGGAAATGGCACCTGAGTGAATAGACAGGATATAATGGGTGATTGTGCCAGTAGGACTGAGCCAACACAGTCAGACTCAAAACCAAGATGTCAACTCTAACATAAACTTGAATATGCAGAAATCAGTCTCAATAATTTTCACAGTTTCACAGAAAACATTTGGACAACTTCAGGGAGCTAAGGCCTGAGGCAAATAATGCACCTGGACATGGCTAGATGATATGAGACAAATGAACAATTCATTTTCATTGTGTTAGACTTTCTGTCCCAGTATGAAAGTAAATCAAAAATCAAAAGAGTGACAGGTATAAAAATCTGTCACAATTAGGGATGGGTATCGAAAACCGGTTCTTGTTGAGAACCGGTTCCCACTGTTTCAATTCCTTGGAATTGTTTGCCATTTTTGCAATCGATTCCCTTATCGATTCCAGTCGCCCCGAATGACGTCACCACGTTGCGGAGCGTCATTTACCTGGCAGGAAACATGGCGGCTCAAACGCTCAAAAGTTTGGTTATACTTTACGAGAACGGATGACAACAGGGCAACTTGCAATACTTGCAAAGTAGATATTTCATTTAAGGGAGGAAACACTACGAATATGCAAAAGCATTTGCTCACAAAACACACGATGACCTTAAATGAAGTTTTTAATTCCGCTCCGGACTCGTGAATCTCAACCCAGCAGCAGCGGTAACGTTTGCACGTCCTTCTCCTGTTAATGCGGCAGGTAAATAATCAACTAACAGTGCATATTATGTTAGCGCGATCTGCCTTATTACAAAACCTGCCATTGCTGTGCATTTAGGCGACCATGATGAGAGAGACAGACAGAGTCTGGCTCAGATGCTGGCAGTTCTCGCTGCAGTCTACCGGTAGCATCTCCTTTCAGGCCAGGATAGTCACTGCTCGGTGACATTCGTCTAAGTTTGTGGTCAAAAGCTTGCACCCATTTGCCACAGGAGATACCCCCGATTTTCGGTAAGTGAACGTGTTTAATTGTAGGCAGGGACATTACTGGATATTCTTGTGTAATTGCTACTGAATACTTTATGTTATACTTTGTTATTGCTACAGAAGAATATTTATTTTATAATTTTTCATTTACTATTTTTTTTCCTGGGGACCCTGTGACACCCCATTGAAAAGCCGTCGGCTGTGGATCTCTTAAGATCTCACTGCTGGGTTTGTAAGGCCATGTTACTCCTAAATTTCTATCTTGTTCAAAGAGAAGATATAAAACAAAGTTGTAAGCTAATCGACCTTAGTGTTCTCTTTATTTAAAAAAAAAATCGATAAAGAATCGATTCGTTAAACAGAATCGAAAATGGAATCGGAATTGTGAAAATCTTATCAATACCCATCCCTAGTTACAATGTAGCCTTCAGTATTTTGGTCATTCTTATTCCATATCTCAAGGTTTTAGTTGTCGATTCCAGATTATAGTTGCCTCTCTGTACCTTCACGTAATTACTTCTACAGTATTTATCAGACAGAATCCCAGTTCAGAGGTTTTACATATTCTTTACCTGTAATGCTATGAGCTCTGTAGCATTGGGCTCCAGGGCCCCTGGTGGTTTTATTGAGTGGTGTGGAAAATAGGGGTGTTCTGGGCCAGTACACAGGAGGTAGAGGATGATAATAATGTTGAAGGGAAACACGGCAGCAGGCAAGTCCCAGCGGTCTAAAAACGATGAGAGTCCACTAAACAGAAAGACACTGAAAAAATGAAAAGAGTAAGGAAGAAGTAATTAGAAATATTACTATTTTGTCTATTTCATTTAGAAATGAAATAGACAAAAGGAAAACCCAGAAAGTGTATACTGTAATGTTTATCTGGACTTTTCAGTGGGAGGCACGTTTTGTCACTGAGGCAGTCACTTCTTTTTCTTGAATATCCTGTTGACTGACTACTGTAGATCTCAGCAGAGACAACTCATGATGGGGAAGCTTTATTCCAATGTGCTTTGTTTAAAATATACATTACTGCACTGAGAAATTTAACAAATTCATCTTTGTTCATTTTTGATAAGAAAATAATGATAATGATAATGATGAACTACTTTTTTTTCTGAATGACACCAACCTTAACATTTGTTAAAGTCTGGAAAACGCCTGAGGTGGTGGGTACTTGAAAATTACTCCCTAAAAAGAATCAAGTAGCTAATGTATCAATAAATAACAAGATGTATTTTAAAGAATATATAATCTCTGTAGATCAGCTGATCTAAGTGCCAGCCTGCATCACTGCTGGCTCAGCTGATACACTTTCTATGCATTCAACCGGCACCTCACATTTACAGCATGCTATTTAGGCAACATGCCATAGCTTGCCTCTGGTTGCTTTGCATGTCCAAGCTGCTTTGCAACCCATCTCCACGTCAGCTCCTCCTTTCATGCTATATTTGGATTAATCAGTGTCATATTTGTTGACCGCGATTTTCACATGTACAGTACATATAGAAAGATGGGGAAGTTTGCAAACAGAGTCAGATATTAAAGATATGAACGACTGCAGACAGAAGGAAAAATCTTCTTTTGAATTTGGAGAATCTGACTGAAAGGACAACATGAATGACAGCCATTCCCTTACCTGAACCATTAACCTTGAGAAACCTTGAGAGTTGAGAAAGCACTCTGAGGAAATACTACTACTATACTATAATAAAATGGACACACAAGAAGGGAATATAAAACACATGCGTCCGTGTATGTGTTTCTTACCATGTTGCCGACCCCAGGAAGACAGGCAGCAGGAGCCACCAGTACCAGTCTCCAGCTGAGCTATACACTCCCATAAGCAGAGACACCAACATGCCATTAAAACCATGATGACCTCCCGCCACCTCAACACTATACACGCAGACACAGAACAGGAATATTTACATATGACGATTACATTTTGCAAATAAATACATAAATAAAAAAAACCCTGAAAGGTAATAAATCTGTACTGTTTTTTCTGTAATGCAACACAAAGCTTTAAATAGATTTTAATGGGTTCTCAAGAAAAATAAAATGTTCAGTTGAGTTAATGAGCTGAGGCCCATGGGTGACATTAAATTTTCTCTGCAAGTCAAAGTTAAAAATTTGAGGATCTCCTGTTCAGCTGGAATTGTTTTATAAACCTTAAAAACACATTTCACTTTGTATGGTATAAATACAGGGAGAAGGCTTCAAAAATAAATGCAGGGTGGTGTGTATGCAGGGCTTATAGTTGTGAATTTTAAGTAGAAGCCCCGATCAATAGCGAACCTGAGTAGATTACAAGGTCAAAGGTTAAAGAGGATATGTTTTATTTATGTGCTTTTAGAATGACCAAAGCATTAAATATGGACACATAAATGTTCACTGCTTTCAGCCTCTGTAGTGTTGCCTGTGTTTGTGCATTTCTATATCATCCCACCTGTCTTGTCCTGTGATGACAGCTGTTAGCGTGGAGGCCAACACTCCCAGAGTTCCCAGCAGGCCCTGCCAGGGGGAAGCCCAGTACAGGGCAGCCAGGATGAGACCACCACTCAGCGGGTTGTTGGCCAGAATTACCCTGGTCACCCCTCTCAGGCCACAGACTGCCAGCTGTAGCACAAATGACTTGTCTGAGGACACATGAGGAAAAAAAAGGGTCCCTATAAATAAACAGCACTTCACAGCAAGATGCTTGCAGATGTAAAAGTGGACTGAAAGAGGCGAGTGCAACTTTTACAAAATTTCAGCCGCAGTTGGATTTGATGCAAATTTGCAAAGAAAGCAGCAGGTGCATCAAAATAAACTATTTAAAGCAGTGCAATTCGAGTTCTAAGCATCTGAGAAACTATTCAGAAAAGCATAAAGTCAAACATGACTTTTAAAAACACCAATATAGGCTTTTAAGGCCTACAAGTAAAAACTACATTTTCCGCGGAAATGACGTCACTTCCGGTTTCAGGCAGGAAATGGCGGACATGCGATCGTTCGTGCTGACATCTGTTTCAATGTGAAAAGTGTTACGAACAGCTGATTGGATCGGCAAATATTGTGCTTTTGTTCCTGCAAGCGCTTTTTATGCAATTTTTGCAAAGCTATATGTGGAAGGAAACCGTGACCGAGGACAAGCTGATGGCATAAGATGTAAGTACAACTCCTCCGGTTTCATATGGAAAAAACTTATTGCGCTAGCTTACGAGGTTCTGGTTCTACAGGGATTTAAAAATAATTACGCAAAACGGAGCGTGCCCGCTCTGACCGGCTTTAAAGGGTTAAGATTAGTATTGTAAGAAAAGGCTTCTGGATGACATGTATTGTGAGTTTTTTCCTACCCTTCATGTACTTATCCAAGTGCTCCATGTCTCCACTGCACAATAGCAGGCCATTCAACACACGCCGACTGAAGCTGGCACGCGTCCTGCTGGCCTCCTCCATCTCTGTTTTGGTTTCTATCCACATCCCTGCAGCTGCTGGGCCACACCAATACAAAACGTGGCAAATGGATAATAATTATGCTGCAACTCTTCAAGGTTCTTCTTATTTGCGACTCTTTTTGTTCTGTTCTCGTCTGTGTTTGTTCCTCTGTTGGTTCTTTCCTTCTGCTCCCTCTGGTTCATCTCCACTCTCCTTCGCCTCCCTTTCGCTCCCCCTTCCCTTTCCAGTGCGGTTTAAGGGGGTAACTTATAAACCAGGGGGGTAACGTATTCACACAGCTTTCGAGCACAGTGCCAACAAAGTCCAACAAAATCAGAGGAAGAAGACCTTGTCCTCTCTTTCTCCTCTCTTCAGCCAGCCCCACTCTGACATCTCATTACCTATTGTTTGTTCATTTAAGCTACTCATCCACTTTTTATTGCAGCATGTGTGTGAATGTTTGCCTTTCCTTATTTGTAAAGCCATTTGTGGACCTCATGTTATCTGATGCTTTTCCAAAAGGTGTAACATATAATCCAGATCTCTGTGCTGCTGTGTCCTCTCTGAGAAAGATATAGGAGAGGAAATGTTATTGACACCAAGTTCTGGAAGTTCTGAGCAGCACTTGCTTTGCTTTTGACTTCCTGTTGACATCATTTTAAAGTAGATCCATACCAGAGCCATAACAAGACACTACTGCTGCCTTGAAAAGTCTTTCCCCCCCACTCTGAGTTAAGAGAAAGGTTTGTATTGCTGTTTTAAGTGTGTGTATACCTGTAAAACTTCCAGGTTTGTAGTGGCTTACAACTCACAGAATGACCTAAATATTGGAAAAATGCTTTGATTTGACATCTAAGCTTGAGAAACAAAAGAACACGACTCTGTGGTGACTGCATTACAAGTTGTGCGCTTGTGTGTGTGTGTGCATGCACGGCAGTTGTTGCACATCCATTAGCAGGCCCAAAGTGGAGCAGGTGAAAGCAATAGCAGAATGGCACATATCATCTCCAAAAGTGAATCTTTTCACTTCAACTGAAGCAGAAAAGCAAGGTGGCAATTGCTGTGCCATTCAAGCACCCCTGACAGCTCATCTCTCTCTCTCTCTCTTTCTTGCTTCCTCTATCTCCCACGCTCTATCCATCTTTTATTTGCTTCAATAAATACATCTACTTCCCTCTGCTTGTCGCTGCTCCTCCTTGGCTCATTTCATCAATCACAGACGATGGAAGAGAGCTACAGATGGACACACAACCGAGTGGACTGTAATAGGAGGAAGGAAAATGCTGGACCTGCAAATGTGGTGGTTTTATAAAGACACACGCAGCCACAGGTCTACAGCACATGAGGACAAGCCACTCGTGCACTGATATGCATATTCTTATTCTTCTTGTTAGGTTTTTCTGTTTACTTTACTACAGACTCAATTTAACAGAGGGTGAAGGTCACAGAGAGCATAAACACATCACACTCAGAGGGTGGAGCCTTACAGTGAAGTATAAAGTATGGACTTATCTGCATTAATGTGTTACTTGTAACAGAAAACTGATCAAATGTGGGAGGAATCAACCAAAAGACCTTTGCTCTGAAGAAAAATACAGTTCCACCAGATGGGTTTTGTTAAGTAACTTGTACAGTGACACAGAGAAGTGTGTGAAGTCTGTAGAAAAACACTGTACAACATGTGTGACAGACAGAAAATCTGCGCATAACATCATTGTGTCGGTTTTGTTGTGCTCTTTTGTGTTTCTGTGGTTTTATTTTCCCTGCCACCGTACATGTTTTCTTGTGTTAGTTAGTTTTATAGTTTGGTTACTTCAGGTTTGACTTTGACGTTGTTGCCTTACTGTTATATTTACTTCCTGCAGCTGTTTTTATTCCCTGTTTTCTTTAATTGTTTCCACCTAGGTCTTTAACTAACTTTTTTACCAGTTAGCTATTCTCATGTCCTTCTGTCTTCTTTAAGATCATCTGTTCACCCACCTGTTACCTGTTTTATTCTCCTCCTGTGTTCCTGAGGTTCTTTGTGCCCTGTTTACTTCTTTGTATTATTTTTCGACTTGGGTTTGTATTGCCAGTTTTGTGTAGCTATTCTGGCTGTCAGTAAGTACGTATCCTGCCGGACTCTATTTGAGTATACTGAAATGTAACAGTTTAAAAGACAAAATTCTAAAAATGTTCTCATCATAATCCCTAATATTTATCCCAGAGTCTGTGTCCTACATTCTACATGAACACAGCTGGATTTGTACTACCATTTTTTTATGATTCAAAAAGGAGGGAAAAAAGTGTTAAAAACTGTAGTTCCTTGACTGCAGGAGTATTCAGCCCCCATACACTTCTCTGTTAAAATGCATACTTTTACAGTAGAAATAAAGAATTTTACAGCTTTGGACAAAACAAACAAACAAACAAACAAACAAACAAACAAACAAACAAACAAACAAACAAACAAACAAACAAACAAACAAACAAACAAACAAAAAAAAAAACAGTTTTGGTCCAGGGCTAATTTATCCTTTCATGGCAACTACCATGACTGACTTTAATAACTTCCTTATTGTTCTAATGTAGCATGGTGTGGAGATAATTGTACTAACAGTAATTGTTACACTAGTTATGATCATTTCTACATAAGAACAAACAAAAAACATCAAAAAGCTAAAACTGAGGCTACCAACCTGTGCCCATCTTTTATATACAGTTAATGAGAGCTATCTCCAGCAGTGTCCTCACTCAGTTAGATTCATAACATATGGGCTAGCCCAATACATCTCAGCAGTTTAATGTCTCCTCAGACTAAAAGTGATCAACTGGATGGTCTCAGGACATTACTAAGAAACATTAATGTCACATCAACATCCACCAAGAACAGAGCAAAACAGAAGTACCAGCAGCTGCTATACATATCGAATGGACACATTATGTTTTGCAAGTATTAGGGTATTAATCTGTGGTTTCAGATAAAGAAAGAACAAGCTACCAATCAGAACTAATGCAAGTGTTCGAATCAGTTTCCAGAAATGCCCTACAGCCGCTTAAGTATCTAATTACTGAAGTGGCTCAAAGAATCCAATCTTCAAAGCAAATGGAGCATGAGGCCCTGATAACATCACAAATGAGTTGCAGAAATAACAGCCCATCTGGACTTCAAGATGCAGTGTTCATACTGTTCATCATGGTGCTTAGCCTCGAAGTTTTCCCAGACGCGTTCACTGAAGGGCTAATTGTCTTAGAATATTCCAACATTTCCCAGGTTTGTAAACAATAAATTACTAAATGTCCACATAAGACAGTTGGGGTGTGAGGGCAGGACACACAAAAAACACACTGTTAAGTAATTGCGATTGTGTTATCTGGAAGATTAGAGAGGAGAGCAGAGGAAAATGGGCATTTTTTCTCCTTGTTACTATGGTGATTGTCTTTTTCCCTCATCGTTCTTTATCATCTTCTCTTTCGATGTTCTTGGATGCGTGTGAAACACACTGACATACACAGACTTTGTTTTGTCACTTTAGCTTAAACTGATGCTAGATAATTTAATCGGCTTCCCAGAATGCATCAGAGTCAAGGTGAGCTGCTGAAAAACATCCTGACTTGACTGTAAAACACTGAAATGGCAAAGACTGGATTTTAAAACCACCGTCTGAGCCACTGTGGGGATCTACAAACAATTTCACAATTCATTTTAAAAGAAAGGCAGAACATTTAAATTATGGTTGCATAAGAGGAACGTGAACATGCTGACTATTCACTCACCCAGCCTCATTCTCTAAAGACTAAAAAAAGGCAAAGATTCAAGTACAAAGTGAAGATGGCTCTAATACAAGCCCTGCAGAAAGAAGCATGCCATGAATCACGAAGTGAACATTTATGGCTTACATGTGTCCCCTCACTCAATATCAGAGAAACACTCTTCCTGTTTATGAATTCAGCGCTCAAAGACTTACACTACTAAAAATATTATTGCAATATTGCACACTGGAAACTATACTGTACCAAAATTATATTGTAATATAATGTTTCAAACTTTAAATCCAATGTATTCGAAGGTTTTAAATGTGGTTTTTAAAGATTTGATGCATCTTTAAAACCAAAACAAAGGAAACATTTTAGCTTGTTGGTGCAAATTAAAATTTATCTGATCAGATTTTATTGATCTGGGATCCTGTTGTCACCTTATACTTATTTTGAAATCAAATACATATTTTATATTTTAACAGAGTGAAAACCAGGTCAGCTCTTCAAGTGCTTGCACTGTCACACACTATAATCCTGACTTTACACAAAAAAAAGCAGACCTGAGAATGTACTGATGTTTTTTTTCTTTGCTTATCACCCTAAAGTAGCTAATCAATCGGGTGAAGATTTTTCCTATATAGCTTTATCAGAGTACACATGCACATCAGCATTTTAATTACACTGACTTCTCGGGCTTGAGTATCATTGCAATAGACTCGTCTTCCTTGCATTCTATTAAGAAAAGCACTGAAAAGTAAAACATTAGAGAAGGTTGGTGAATGAATGATAGACCGATCCAGTGGAGAGCCCTCTGGATAATGAGTGGAGCTCCTTTTTACTTTCCCTTTTCTTTCTAAGTGGATCTTAATATTACTTGTGATGAAGCTGATTGGCTAAAGCGTATGCTCTCCACTATGTACTCACATTTTAATCTCGGTGCTGAGCAGCTGCTGCATAGTTGGATTCAGAGATTGGATTCACACAATAATTGTCTGTAATGTCATAACTCTGCTGCCTTTTTTCTCACTTGTATTTTTATCATAGCTGGTTTAACAGAAGTTATTTGTGCAATGTATGAGAACAAAATGTGCTGCATTTTGGAAAGAAGAAATCATTTGCAGCCTGTTTGGACAAACATAATAACATCAGGAAAATGTTCATATGTAATACCTAAGAGCTGGAAGCCAGTAAACTAAGACCTGTGGTTACTGTCTTTGTTTATATGCTTAAAATGCGCATACATTTCATTCTCAAAATAAATGCTAACCCTAATTAATGCATAACCCTTTGGCTGGGTGCAGTTGATGTGTGTAAGCGCAGAAACAGGCTGGTAAATGGTCACTGATTGTGCAGCTGCTCTAAATATACTCCAGTTTGGAAGCTATGAGTAGGATTTTAAATATAGCCTTCTCTTTGTGTTCCTATTGTCATGCCTGCTACTTTGCTCGGCTCCCACAGGAATGAGGACAGCTAAAATAAATCCAATCAAATAAATACACAAGCAAAAGAGATCATGCAGGTGAAGAGTGACTGCTGAGTTTTTCTGACTCACTGCCTTAAAACTACGAGCTCCTCAGCAGAATGAAGTACACCAGCTGTGTGTTATCCAAATGACTGCAGGGACTGGCTGGGTGATTTATGTCCACATGAACATATATTTTTTTAAATTTCTCCTTTCCAGTAGTTTTAGCAAGCAGAATCATGATGATGTGACTGCCCTGTGGTGCCAAAACATTTTCTTTCAAGGTTGCTAGTCAATGTATTTACTTTTATTTATTTTCTTTTATTGTTCACAATGCCAGAGGTAAATGGACTGATTCTTATGTAGCACTTTTCTATTCTCCCAGAGCACTCAAAGCACTTTATACAACATGTCTCATTCGCCTATTTACACTTTATTAATGATTGATTAATATTTATTATTGATTCATTTATTAATGATTGATTAATAAATGGCTTGCTCTACCTCCTGAGCTACAAGAGAATGACAAAAACCAAATGAACTATGCAGAGTACACTCCAAGAGACTTGAGCTATCCTCCAAGAGTCCACTGTGAAGGTGCAATAAAACTTGGAGCCCATTTATGATAACATTCTACATCTATGCATACAGCTGGTGACAAGAGTGATCTTGCTATACTAAAGTGAGAAAGTGATATTACTATTACTAATGTGATAGGATTAAAATATGTGATTAATACATCAGAAAAGAAATGTGCCACCACAGTAAACATGAAATACAAACCAACAGCAATAAGGCCTGAAATTGGAGTCTTTATTGAACCTTCTGATAACTGAAAAACCAAACAAAATCTATTTTAATTTGCATATTTTGTGCAATATATTTTGGTTTTTCACACTGATTATGCAGAAGTCTCAAAAACTCCCCAAACCATATGCATCAAATATGATACACTTGATGTTTACAAGGTTAACACTGCAAGGTTTAAGTGCTTTAGTTTCATGAGAGAATCGTGCCAAACACAAAACTACTGTTGTCCTTAAAAGAAATCAAACCTTTTTGGGTTTCACCCAGCAGTAAAATTCAGCGTATACAGAAAAATTATGATCCAGTACACATCATCAGATTAAAATAAAGCAACTAAAACAAACCAGACTCGCCTCAAAAGCTCCAACAATAATTTCAATGAGATAGCCTAAAGTTTGCACTCCAAACTGGCTAACAGTGACATACTGGCATTTAAAGGACAGTAAGTAGTATTTCCTGGTGGTTCTTACGGTGGTCTTTTATTTTGGAATCCCAATGGTGGATTCAGTTTCCATCTCACATAACATGCCCTTGAACACAAAACCAATGAAAGGAACTCTGACCTCCCCTGTGAAAGTCATGAATGTTCAATTCTCTGTAGAACTGACTAGATCATTTCATTTGTTGGTACAGCAGTAAGAGACCATCTGTCTTAGATTACTTATTCAATTCTGCTTCTGCAGGCAGGTCAACTTGGGGATAATTCGATAGTCATACTGCAGATATTTTCTTTCACTTTTATGTCTCATAAAAGTACTAGTTTATGAGATGAATGCAATTTTAATTTAAGTGTTTATTTAAAATGTGTTCTGTGAGCTGTTAGATTTTTGCTCAGTGTAAAGTGGCCATGCTCTGTTAAAATATTAAGCAATTTTAGTTACCCTGTTAAAACTCAAAGCCTTCATATAAAGTCCTTGATCTTAAAATAGTTTGTATTGAGTTTGCGTCAGCTGTTTGATCTCTGGCTGTGAAAACAGCAGCTTTCAGTGAAAGCTTGACAGGGGCTTTTGGGATGCCTTTCCCAAAGGCCACGTGTTAGAGCAGCATTTTATCTTCTTTTCTCAGAGCTACTGTTGCAAATAAATATGAATGGAAATGCAGAAATACTTTGAAGCCTGGATGGAGAGTAAACTATCAACTCTAATTCTGATTTTGACTTCACATATTCCTCATCTTAAACCTCTTTGTTCATCTTGCAAGCATATCAAATCCTGAGGGGTGAACTGAGTTGAATGCTCCTGACTTGAGAACTGCTTTTTTTATTTCTTGCAAAATCCATCTGGGAAATAAACAAAAGCTGGAGATATTTTCATGACTGAAATGTTCTGCCAGTGGAAGACGGGATGTCAGACCACAATCACTTTTCAACCCAGAGCCAAAGCTGAAAAGCACAAAAACTCTTGCAGCATTAAGATCTAACCCACAACAACTTGTTTCACACAAAACCAAAGTCTGTTCTATGGCAAAACTGTGAAATACTGTCTGAAAACACTACTGAACAACTCCAATCTCACTATTTGTGTTGCATCTACAAATATGTAGAATCAAACTGAGTTCATTATAGCTCCCTGATGTCAAAGAGCAGGAAAAACCCAACTGGTGCTTGATGATTGGTGAAAACCACAACTCTACCAGGTTGTGATCCCATTTAGCACTTCTCTGAGCATTTAATTGACACATTGGGTTGTTTAATAAGTTGCATCATACAAAAATAGCCATGTCTGTTTCTTAATCTTAAAGGCTAGGCACAATTTAGTCAAAATATTTAATTTATGAGCATCAATAGAATACGCAGAATGGGGGATTTAAATCAGGGATTTAATCATTGATATTAAGAATAATATAGATTTCTAGATTGTACAAGGGTTTACAAGAGGTTAAGAAGTTGAACACTATCTACATTAAACAAAAATGGGAAAGGAAAACAAATATAGCAATTTCAAATGATATCTGGTATCAGCAATGTGCCTTTCAGTGGAAAATTTCTAGTTCTAATATATGGAGATGTTTTGGTTGGAAGAGTCTCTGTAGGTTTTTTATTACACCTGCACAAAGTAAACACTATTCTAATCACTCTAGCTGCTGAAGAAACTGTGGGGCTCAAGGAATAAAACACTTCCACTTGTTTTGGTCTTGCCCACTGATCAACACTTTTTGGGTATCGATTCACTCTGAGTTACAGATCATTTTTAGTATGCAACTCCCCTTTAATTGGGATGAACTGTTATCTGGATATTTATATTCAGCGAATGCAGATAAAATGTCTAAGCTGTTATATGGTATTCTGAGTCTGGCTGCCCGAAAGACTATTACTAAGAAATGGCTAAGTGTGAAAATTCCATCACTAAATGACTGGCATGAGACTGTTTATGGGTTGTTTAAAATGGAAAGAATTACCTTCTTTAACAGATTTCAATATGACATATTTATTGAGATTTGGGATAAATGGAAACATTACATTTCGTCAAGGAGACCCGATTTTGTTTGAATCTCTGTAATTCTGTATGCTATATTTTCGAACTGCTATGTGTATATATGTGTATGTCTGTATGTATGTAAGTATGTATAGGCGTATATGTATGCATGTAGGTATGTATATGTGTGTATGTATATGTATGTATATGTATATGTATATGCATGTGTATATGTGTGTATATATGTATATATGACTAGATGGTACACCCGTTTGTTTATTTTTCATTACTTGTTTATTTCGGTTTATTTGTGTTCTCATAGGTTGTTTTTATCTTACGTTCCTTATTAAATAATAATAATAATAAAAAAGATATTAAGAATAATATAACTGAGTCATACAATAATTAGAAACTGTTTCTCTGCTGCATCAGCTTGCCCCAAATATTAAACCTATTTTCTGTTTATTTGCAAGGGATTTTGTTGATGGCACACATTCTGAAATATTTCACATTTTTTTAGCCGGCTAAAGAAAAATATTTCTGATCTCACCCCACTCTGTCCATTCAAAACTTTAATGTTTTAAAGAAGTTTTTTCATATTGTAGGTCTTTACCCTACAATATGAAGTGGCTACTGTTGTTGTGACTTGGTGCTATATAAGTAAAATTATATGAATGCATTTGAATTTGAATTTAAAAACAGGAAATTTTTTTGCTGAAATTGGGGAAGAGGTGTGTGTGTTTCACCAGGACAGGTCACCAGTTCATCACAAGACCAACACAGAGAGAAGGATGTTCATGCTTGCATCCATATTTACGGTCAATTTAAAAATCACCATTTAGATGTATGGATGTATGGACTGTGGGTGGGAACCAGAACACCCACAGGAAACCCATCTAGACATAGAGAGAACTTCAAACTATGCACAGAAGTCTTTTTTCTGTCAGGCAACATCAGCAAAAAATATTTCTTTTGAGGCAAAAGTGATACAATGAATATTACATTAAAAAACTAACCAAAAATCAATTTGTCCAAACTTGGATTTTGCAAATATCAATAGAAGCAACATGATGTTAAAATCAACTTGATATTTGATTTCATAGCCTTCTGTTCTTAGTGCTCTTTGATCTTATCAGATGTGTAAATACATGAACACGTGTCAAAAAAGTGTTACTGTAGACATGATAATTTCTTCAGGAGGCCTTGATGAGATGTTTTAATCTCAATGTTTCCACCTTTCGTTTCCTTACATATTTGTAAGACTGAGATGAGTTCCATTATTGTGTCCAACGGTCGATAGCCTCCATGCTCTCCAGGGGAGAGCAATTAAGAAGCAGCTGTAGGTGAAGAAACTAGATAATTAGAGCACATTACAGCTCTTCTCTCTGTGTGTGTATGCATGAATGGGTGTGTGCATGTGTGTGTGTCTGAGTCAATAAACACAGATACAGGAAAACAAAACACAAAATCTTTAGACTTGGCCATTCCTTGGGTCTTATACTTTTCACTCTGCACTCTACAGATACAATAAATCTGATCCAAGGTCCATCCAAAAATGAAATTAAACTAAAGCATTTAAAGTGCTTAACTTTAAATTTCCATACTAGATGGCTGAATGTGCCTTGTAGTAAAAAGCACTGAGTTCCCAGTTAGAGATGAACCTGCTACATTCAATATACAGGTTATACAGTGTCCTTTATAGAGGTCTTTTTAGGTTTGGTTAAGACTAGCCCACTAAACATTGGACATCGGATAGATGTGCTGATCGAGTCTATATCTAGTCCATCAGTTCTTGATCAATTCTGGACATCTATACGACATCCAAACCAGGTCCACAATTTGGACGTCCAACATGACCAAACCTGGACGTCAACATGACATTCAACATTGAACTTTGGACTCATTTTTCTTTTTGGTTATGTTTACCTATTGATTTATTCAGTACAAGTGTGTGTGTGCGTGTGGGGGGGGGGGGGGGGGGGGGGGATTGTTGTTTTTAATTTTAAACTTTTTCTTTAACTGGTTTATTTATTTAAATTAATCAACTTATCTTTTTGTAACCAGGTTAAAACTTTCATTTAACTATTAAAAACACTGAAATCCTGCTACTTTTACATGTTACAATGTAAAATAATAATGGTTAAAGTATTTAGAAACATTTTGGAATTAATTTTAAAAGGAGCACAATGTTTTTAACAAGTTTAAAAGAGCATTTGCATTATATATGATTCCTTTTTATTTTAGTGAAGCTGGTATCCTGTCTTATTGTGAAGAGCTTTGTAAGAGGAAGTGAGTGTGTTTGTGATCGGTAGCAGGACTAAGATAAGTTGTGATGGAAAATACGAGAAGTTTTTTCAAGTGTGTATGTAGGAACTGGACCATCTGCTCATCAGTCCTTGTCTTTACCTGTAAGAAGCTGGGGACATTTCTGCTCAAAATCCACCAGCTGCTTGCTTTTATTTTAGTTCAAGACCCCAGCGTCATTTTGGAGATGTCCGCTGATCACTATGCATTCCTTCATGCAAAACTGTTTCTGTACAGAAAACATTCCCTCCATCCTCTGGAAACATGTGACTAAAGAGCCTATACATGTAAAAGCATTATAAAAACAACATCTAAAATGAGTCTAAGTTTGACATTGAAAAGACGTCAACAACTACCACTAAATAGCCCGCACACGGAGGTCGAAAAAGTACAAAAAAGTAACCTGACGTTACAAAACAACCCCTTCAGTGGGCCAAAATTGTATGTTTAAAAATGATTTATGAAATACGTCAGTCTGACATCACTTTGCACAGTGTAATGATGTAGAGTTCAACACTTTTGCATGGCAAGTGAAAGGTTGTTTGTTCAATCCCAGATGGAGATACAAGTCCCCTTTGGCATTGCAGAAAAACTCAGCTGCTCTCTTACCATGAGAGGTGACAAGGGAGCAGCTGAATGTAGCTAGGCAACAACAGGACTTTCTTAGGACTATGAAAATATGGCTTGGGTCAAAAACAAAGTTAGCCTTTTGCATATTTCTTAACAAATCTGCTAGATGACCACTACATCTGTGTTGTGTTCTACTACTGATTACAATGGATGATGACAGCATACTGAGAATGCTAGAAGGCAGAGGACAGCACCTGGGACTAATAACTCAGTTCTCTATCAGACCCTTCAAAATAGACGATAGTGCTTTATCATTTCTGATGCAGCATCAGCACATTCACACATCCTCGGTCTGCTGAACTGTCAGTGTTTTTGTATGACCAGCCGGTCACATTGTCTTTGCTGTCAATGTCATCTGTGTTTCAGACAAACCAGCACTGACCCTCTGCTACGCCCACAGCAGCTGCCTGTCTCTGCTGTCGCTGCAGTTCTTAGCCCACACTTACCCTCTCAAATCCAGGTCGACACTTCTAAATAGAGAGAACAAGAAGCAGAGGAGGATGGATTAGTAGTGTCAGAGTGAGAGTTAATAGAATCTCAAAAGAAGTAAATTGGCTTCAGTTTGCAGGCTTGACGTCTACCCATAGAGGATTTTGTTTTGGAGTAATAGTTAACTGTAAATAGGCTGAACCATCCAGCCACACAAACAATTTGTTAGAAGTGTAATATTTGTTTTTACTCTGGCCTCAGCTGTTAGAGATAAAAGTCTAAAAGTGAACAGTTGTGTTCACTTTGAATCTTTGATATGCAAATAAAGCTGTGGCACAAGCAGCTATGTGCATGCAAACAGCCTCTTCAGTACCAACTGCAATGACTGCATGCTTCAGCTGCTAATCCACTGAGCCTGGCAGCCATGAACTCCAAAGAGCCTTTCATCTCAACACAGGAAAGAAAACCCAACTCTATGACACTGAGGCAAATAATTTCATTAAGTTAAGTTATAGTAATGTGTAAAAATGGAACTTTTAAATCAAGGTAAATTGTTTTTTTATGGAATGTCACTTTAATTCAGATTTACCACTTGGACCAACAAACCCACTAGCAGACCAACAAACCCCGAGTTAGCTGTTCAAGATGGTGGAACTGAGCTTAAAGTCTTTTTCTGTATGATTGCTAGTGATAACTGAATGGCTCTACCTGAGAACAAAATAAATCCTGTTTTTCCTGGATTTTTCTGGAACATGCTAACATGTGAGTTCCAAGATATATCGAGCAAAAGTGAGGTTCAAAGACCATCCAAAAAGATATTACGCCTATTATCAGTGGTGTAGCACTGATACAAAATTTTTCTCCATTTAGTCAATTAATGTAATTGCATTTAATAGTATGTATATATCTTCAAATGTATTCTATGGATATGGATGCTAAAAACCCTGATCATATTGTAATTTAACAATGGGGTCTATTATGGTGTGGGTTTGTGTCAAGGACTTACTGCATCATTGACTTTTGTATTCTGTTTTATTTTTAAAACAAAAGCGTTCCTCATATCTGTTGTTTACATCCACAGATACGGAAGCAGTTAATCTGAAAAGCGTGACATACGTAAATACGTGGTTTAAAAGGTTTTGTGATTAACTCTCTGATGTAAGAGGGCAGAAGCTTACATCCATTTGATTTGATTAAAAATAGGAACACCAAAACATGCAGCCAAGAAGTAATGTGGTTGAATCGTTTGCATAGTATGTCTTTGTAGTTTCTCAGGCAGCCAAGTCACGGTCCCTTTCTCCTTTAAATGCAGTGATACAGGCTAAACAACACAGCAGAGTACAGTGAGGGATGCCCTGAGCTCTACATAGGATGAACTAAGCCGCAGCTCTACAAATGCATAGCACAACATTAGAGGAGAGGAGAAACTTCAAAAATATAAAAAAGTTGCCTTCTTTTCAAGCTCCCAAGACCATTTACATGGTGCAACCTTTATTCTGATTGGCTTGTGAAAAGCTTTATTCCACCCCTCTGAAACCCTACATTTTTTGTCCTCTGTGTTCTCACAGAGGTGTTTTTGTGGACTATTTATATTCCACTTGGTGTTTGCAAACCAAATAGATTGTGTATATTAGGATTCATGTAAATGTCTCCAGTGTGTGTCTCCTAATCCATTCGGGGTTTTTTTGGTTGTTTTTTTGGGGGGGTGAGGTGGGGTTGTACTTGTGTTTGTCTCATCTCAGCCTTAATTCCTTTCACCTGCATGTTCTTATGCAATCAGCCCCATGTTCTATTTCAGTGTCTGTTTTCTTTGTCTTGCTTTCTCCGGCTCGTTTCTTTATATATGTGCATGAATGTGATGTACAGTCTAATCTCCTTTCCTTTTCATTTTTGTTTGTGTCTTGTTTAGTTTTTTATATCTTCCTGCTGTGCTTTGTGTCTGTTCCCTGTGCAGTTCTTTCCCTGCTGTGTGATTTGTATCGGTTATTAAAGCTAGTTTTCTGCTCTTGAAACAAATCCTTTATGTAATGCACTTGGGTTCTCTTTTGAACTATCATAGGGCTCACATTTAGGCAAAGCAATAAAACATCGAAACGTCTAACTTCCACCCAAAATGTCTGTATGATCAACAAAACACTAACACTTGCTGAACTAGAAAGAATATTTAATCGTTTCATCCAGTCAGTTTAATTTGTTCTCTAAAGGCAGTTCATTACAGACAACGTGAAAATCACAAGGAAATACGCTCCATCTAGTTAACTGAAAGAAGGCAGATTATCCGTCTTATTTGCAGCACTGTAATTGTACAGTCAGTGAGGAGTTGAAGGTTATTATGCCTTTCATCAAACTACTCAAATTAAACACGGCAAAAGTTTCAAACTATGAGGTTAATGTATGTGCAAGTAATCCAAGCTCAGATTACTCTCTTTGTTTCAAACAGGGGTTTTTTTTCTAATCTTGAACCTGTTTGATGTCAGTGAGGGTGGATGTCCCGAATATGATCATCATAACTCCGGCTGTGCTCTCAAAAAGCTCCACTGGCTGTTTGGACCGGAGCATCCCATTTGAAGAACGCTGGCTCATGAAAAAGGGCTAAGGGAGGTCAAAATAAATTCCCCTTTATGCACTGCATTCATGTTGTGGCATCTAAGAGTGTAATCGGCTATTGCATATTAAAAATTGTAATTATTAATTTAGAAAAAAAGATATGTTGTACTTGTTTCTTCATCTATCTTGAGATGATGTGTGCAGATGTGAGTGTGTGTGGATCAGATCAAGTCAGACGGAAAAATATGATGAAAAAAATGACAAAGGGTGGAAGTTGGAGTGAGTGAGGATATTTGAGCTCTGCAGTTTAACAACATGGCAGAAGACTACGTTCATGAGAAATAGGGAGCAGGGATCAAGGGTATGTGTGTGTCTGTGTGTAGATGGGACTGAGTGAGTGATAACTCTTCATGGCAAGCCACTGCTGGCCACAGGGAATGTACAAAAAGAGCATAACAAGAGTAGCATCTGAAAGAAAAAGCAACGAGCAAGTGGAGAGATTTTATCTGTTTTTAAAAAGGAATTTCACAGAAAGTGGCTGAATGAGAGAAATACAAAGAAGAAGAGGAAGGAGGTGTAGGAAGTGGGATGGGAAAATCAAAAGGATGTTTTCCTCTGGGATCAATTAGGTTCTTACAAAAACTGAGTAACAAAGAAACACATTTTCTTTCTCCACAAGCACGATTCCACACAATTAAAAAGGCATTTAGATTAATGGAGGCCAGCTGTCACTAGACTTTTACTCAGCAGGCTTCTGTTTGAGTCAGTGGATTTGTATTCTACTTTTTGTATTTTGTATTGTTTGACTTTTTTTTAGGCACCAAATCTACTTGGTTTGATTTAGCAAATGATCATTTTACCACATTTGAAAATTCTCCTCCTTTATGAACATGCTTCTTCAAATGCATGAGTCACTGTCTCAAAGTAAATGATTGTAAGAACACCCGAAAATAAATTCCACAAATGCCGATTGCAATTTACATATATTTGCGATATGACACATGCATAATGCATCTGCATCAATATGTATCTGAGAATACAGTTCAGCTGTTGATCCCTGTTAGGAGACATATTGGTGAAGTCCAGGTTAGCAACACATGAAATTCCCATCACTCCAGTACTCTCACTGTCTGGTTGCTCTTGTAATCTTCCTCTGCCCGCTTCTCTGCAGACCATCAGCCGCACCTTTCCTCTGTCTCTGTCAGCGACTGTGGAAATACAAGGTGATAAAAATGATGGAGTGGCAGACTGGAGATTTAATCCACAAAACAAATTTGGCTTTTCATTTTTGCTCAGAGATGAATGTCTACAATAGCTTATTCTGAATAATTCAACAGCTACTACTGAGTGCATTCACACATTTCTTCACACATCATCAGGCATTGTATGGATTTTCTACAATCCATTCTAACTGAGCAGTGCTATGATCCTACATAGCAGGATTTACTGTTGTAATGTTGAATGTATCATATGCAGTAGAGTAGACAAATGATTAGCCCAAAATTATATTTCATCTTTATTACTTGTCTCAAACTCCTTGATAGTACAGTAAAATCAGACCAGACTCGGGGAGTGCTGTGAGATCTAAGCATGAAGATAACTTTCCTAACTCCCAAAATGAAACAAGAATGTAGCCTGAGGCAAGAGGTCTAGAAAAAAAACATCAGCTGTGCAGTGCAGTGTAGAAAGTACACTATTTGTTTTAAAGAAGCATTCATACTTGATGCACAGAATTGATCATTATTTCTGAAACAAATCTAGAGTTTGCTCATCCTCAAGCTAAAATTCTGTGTTTTGCACCTTTTTAGACTACTTGTAGAATACTGTGGAGCTGCATAACTATATAAAGTCATACATGTTAAACTGCCATGTGTTGCAGCTATTGCATCTTGCACTTATAGCATTCGGTCCATCAGAATTCCCTCGCCATAAAGACCTTCCTGCTACCCGAGCTTTTGTTTTGTGAACAGTAGAAGACGCGGTTGTGACTACTCACCTTTCTTTCTCTTTGTCTCCGTCTCCTGGGTCTCTGCAGTCATAGATCAGCAGGGTCATAAATTGAACCCAGGGGAATGCTGGAATGTTGTTGTTTAATCCTTTCATTTGTGTTTCTCATTCTATTTTCCTTCAATAAACCTCCCACATACTCTGCCTGCAGTTCCACTGGACATACATATTTGACTTTCTTTCACACCTCAACATATATTCTCCGTTCTTCTGTGAAAACAAGGAATAGACTTTATGAACTGTGAACCTTCACTTATCAGTGCAGTCATGCCAGCCTTTTCTTTTCATGCCCATTATCTCACTCTGGCTCTTTTCCATTCCCTCTCCTTTCTCGCCAGCATGACTGAGCAAAGCTGTAATGTCTCAGCCTTTCCTTCCCACCTCTGTTTAACCCTTAGTGCTGTTCATATACCACACCTTCACAGTGTGAGCTGCATCAATTTTGGCCGATACTTCCGTCTTAGGTATCTGTTCCTTATTTTGAACTATTTTGGTGCCTAAACAGGTTCTCTGACATTAATAAATGGATGAGAGCAGGAGCAGTGTTTTATTTTGTAGGTTTTACAGTCATTTTCAGAGACAAATGTCTACTATCAAACAATATCATGTCCTGTTTTCCCTAAGACATAAAAACATAACAGCCATAATGATTTTAATTGCATTTTATTGAAACTTAAAATGGAAAGAACATTTTAGGATTTTGAACTTTATATATCCAACAACCATCAAACATTATCTTTTATATCTTAAAAAGTCATCATAGCAAAGAAATTATCGCAATAATCTTATTGTACATTTACTAATTATATAACACCTGAAACATAAAACATGAAAATGCAAATGAAGCTTTTACTAATTCAGCGACTAGCTAGTGCCTGTCTTTGCATGAATATAGGCAAAGGTGGTCATGGCACTGTCAATCTCCCTCTCGAACTCTATCACGACTGTCCTACAAAAATAAACACATGACATGTACCGTTTCAAAGTTTCAAGATTATTTAAATCCCTCATTTTCCTTGACTTGACCCACACTAATTGATTTAAAATCAGTATTAAGAGATAAGCTTTAAAAGTGATCAGGATCAGTCTCACTGTACAAAAATCCATTACACCTCAACAACAATTACTTATAATATTTTAATAGTTGTGTATTTTGGGTCATTTGAAAAGAAAGTCTTCCAACTTCAGCAAAAAGGATGACATTTAGGGCTTTTTTTGTTTGTTTGTTTTTTCCACTGTTGTAAAATGTCAAAATGGGTCAAATTTGAACTGCAAGTAACCGTCAACAGTTTCACTAATCTCCTGCCTCCTGCTAAAAATTCCTCCTCCGTCTCTTCCAAAATATCATCCCCCATTTGTTATCCTCTCCATGGTCTCCGCCTTGGAAGCACTACAGCGCTCTGTTGCCATGACAGCAAAGGTAATGTCAAGGCAAGAGATCAGCGAACCTGTTTTTAACCTCTTGTTTGTGTCTGTGAATCATACAGAGACACAGTGACACGTTCTCCAGCCCCCAGGTGGTCTTAGCTTTACAGGCTGGGTCTCTCAGACCTAACGGGAGCTGGTTGTTTTTCTCAAAGAGAGAGCCTGTGGCCTTCATTCTGTTGCCATGGTAACGCGCATGGATCCTTTATTTGATAATTCTTTGGTTGTAATGCCCCTGGCGTAGTTTTGATTGGTTCGAATGGTGAAGGCTACAGTTAATAAACTCTAACCTTCACCACTCTGTGTTTTGTCTGGATTGTTTTTTTATTGAGGGAGTGCTATAGGTCAAGCACATTACTGCAATGTATTCCCTGCCAGTTCTGTTTAAAAATAAAGCTATAAAAACACACCACACTTTGGTAAAGCTTGAGTTTGACCTTTTGGTCTTTTGAAAATACACGTGGTCATTATTGGAAGAAAGGACAGAAATGATGAGCTAATGCTAACATGAATTTATCATATACTGAGACACTAAGTAAATGTTGATTTAGGAAATTTAAAACAATAAAACATAAAGATCATTCCTTCCATCTTAAATTATGACTTTTCCTATAGTGACCTACGATACTTAAAAAATTAAATACTTAAAAGTTTTACACAGCGCTACAAATGTATGTGAATTGAGGCTGTTGACTATTTTGTACTGTAATCTATTTTAGGCCAACATCGTGGGCCTGATTTTAGGGAGTCTTGAAATTGTACGTGCCATGTCTGTCTGTATTTTTATGGGAAAGTGATGACAGAGTTCATGGTAGGCTTTGGCACTGTTCATGTTCCCACAGAGAAAGGTAGCTGCTGGCTTGCCTTTGCATCATTTATATGAAGTCTTACCAGGCTATTTCCCTCAGATTGTTCAACATTTTGTATCGATTTATATGGACTTGCATAATTAGTGCATGCTAACAAATAAATGTCTAAAAGACTGACAGCAGCCATACGTTTGATCCATTGGTCACAGTAGCTATGGCTCAGGTGACGCTTGTTTACTAATTCCTGGGTTGTCAGTTTGTTCCCCAGCACCTTCTCATGTAAAAATGTCCTTGGGTAAGACAATGGACCTGAAGTTACCAGCATGTATTCTAACCAAACACAAAATCAGCTGATTAATTCCTCCTTCCATAGTTGTTAATCAGTGAGACTGCCTGCTGCTTGAAATTAAAGCCTGCAGCCTTTCAGCCTTCCAAAGAATAGTGCCCATCACAAATTAATTGGTACATTCAAACGAAGCACTTTCATTCACGGGTCATCAAACTAACTAATTAAATGTTACTAGCAACAACAAAAATGTCTAAAGAGTCTAAAACTGACCTTTAATTAGGAAGGCACTGAGTTTGCCACATGTTCTACTCCCAGAAAGTTATTGTTTATTCCCATTAACCAATGCCAAGCCTTTCCTCTCTAATGGCATCATTCCTTTTAGCTCTCACAGCCTGACTTATAGCCAATCTCTATTCCCCATTTTAATGAGGTAATTATTGTCTGTTTGTTTATATGTGTTGTGACACAAATATCAGGTCTGATGTGGATGATCAGCTTTCTTTTTTATCAGTCTATAGTTGATGATTCGGTTGTCTGGAATATGCACTAAAATTGTCTGGAATAAATTCTGGTATGCAAGCAGCACCTGCAGGACAAACCTAAGAGTCTCAGTGAAACATGTTTAATTGTTGATGTCTGCATGACTGAAAGTCGTTTGCACAATGACTCATCCCCTCCATCCCACGGTGCACCAGGGACAGATTTCTCCACACAGACAGGTCATTTGAAAGAGGAACATGCTGAAAGATTAGAAAGGCTCTGGAGTATAGTATAAACACGGTCATGACTCAGACTGCATGAACCTTAACACAAGCTGAGCACAGAGATAAACAGTAAAAGTTAATCCTTATTACTAAAGTTAACACGGCTGAACTTTTATCCTATAGTACCACAACTAAATAGTATGTAGTTTGTATAGACTGGGATCAATCAGAAGCTAATTGGATTAGCAAAGAATAAAGCTATGCCTAAGCCCAAACCAAACCATGCATTAAGCAAAGGCCCATAAGGAGAAAGACCTAAACATAAATCTGTAGGTAACTGTGGTGAAGGGGATGTGGTGCAACTGACCTTTGTTAGCCTTTATGCTACAGTCACACTAGAGAAAAACAGCATTTGGAGAAGGCAACCAAAACTCATGCAATGGTGGGAAGTGAGCTTGCATTTGCTTTTCTATCAGTTGCTATCTTCGAAATACTTTGGTGTATCAAGATTATAATAGAAATAAGATGCAGTCTGTTTGCGTTCAGACTGCCACCAGTTTGCAGTTGAAAGACAATTGACAATTAGATGCAATCTATTTGTAAATATACAGCAACCGACTATGATAAATCAGTGAAAATTGTGAATCTGCTGCCTTGGATATAAACAGAAATTCACATTCACTATGATATTGAGACATAGTTGCTGCAAGATGGCGATTCAACTGCAAAATGACATAGGCACTTGGCAACCTTGCTTTTGTATAGGAATGTAACTAGAACACGAATAACCTGGTAATCATTTGACTCCAGTCTACAACTACAAAGAGGTGCATGACAGACACGTTGTGTTCAGGCTTCGATTAAATGGAACTGCCTGCATTTGAATTAGATCACAGTTATTTGCAGATATTTACCAATCTGTCTTAAAGGATTGCAGTCAGTTTGATTTGGACCGTGATTGCTTGGAGACAGGATTACCTCCCCCAAGAGTAACTGGGAAAGGATGTCTGGAATATCCTATTTAGCCTACTGCCAGCAAGAACCTGGCTTTGGATAAACAGAAGATCATGGATGAGTGGATGGAGATTGCCTCTCTCCAGGCAACCTGTCCAGTCACCTTTTGAAAAAGGTCATTGATCAGACACAATGATATCACAATTAGGAACACAACAACAAGTGTGATATTTATAAAGATACTCCTTCTAATGGGTCTAATACCGAATATCATTACCACTGTCTAGTCTAGCATCAATGTTAGCATCACAAAAGATAATGTGCTATTATTATACACATGAAAAGATGACAACAAAGTTACTTTTGCGCTGAACTGTTCCTTTAGAGAATCCCTGCTCTTAATCTAATGGATGGGTTTCATCTTAGCTCTGCGGGGAACACATGAAGCAATGGGGATTTGAGGATTAGACAGGTTATTGACTGTAGTTAGGTCAATTTTAATGCACCTTTGAAACTTTTCTGCATCAGTTTATGCTGAAAATCTCAAACATCAGTTGATATCACAATATGTAATACAGTACGCGTTGCGCTTATGCTGACTCCCTACGCATCAAGACGTGATTTATTATTCTGTCCTCTTATGAAGCTTGAGACACAGTGTAGGGAGATGATAAGTCATCCATCTATTGGATATCATCTACATCTTAACTATATTATGTAGTTGTGACTGACGAAATGGAAGGATGAACAAAGTTTCCTTTTGATCACTTAACAAAAAAGCAACAAACTTTCTGAAGCTGAAAAACAAAAGACTCGGGATGAAGTAATAATTCATAATCATATTTTTGAGGGAAAAAGCCGTGACTGATGAAAAAAGATTCACCTCTGTCAGAGGTACCTGAGTGTTGGGTTTTTGTTCCTCTACTTGTTTTTATTATGGGGTGGTAGAGATGACACAGTGGCTCTGGGGTTATTTATTTCTGCCACACAGAAATATTGTATCTCATAACAGAATGATGGATAGAGACCAATAAGAACAATGAGGTGTAAACCACAGTGGTCTCTACAGCAACCTAGCTGGAATATTTAAAAAGTATCAAATCCTACCTTTTTAAGTGCAGTAGTGATAATTCTGCTATCTTGTATCTACATTTTTTCTCTTGCAGTAACAACAGCTCCTTCCTCTCTGGGTGTGAGAATGAATGTCTCAACAGCAATTATTAGCGTTACGTTAGTTCAAGAAATACTTTGACTAGGATGTTATGTAAGACTGTAGTCTCTGCTTTGAAGTTTCACCATCATATGTTTTGTACTCTCTCGTCTCTCTCTACCTCAGGTAAAGCTACCTCACTGATAACAGGTTATATAAATAAGCCCCCTCTCTACAGTGTCAGCCACGTCTGCCATCTCTCCTCTGCTGTCATCACAATAGAGCAACCTTGAAGTGAAATGTTGCATGAGATTAAATGTCTGATCTGATGCAGACTAGCTGGATAGTTTGGGACATAAATAAACAAATCATAACAGTTAAAATGTCTTATATGAGCTGCTTTGTTGACATAATGAAAGAGTATTTTGATACTTTTTTATTGGAGGAGCAAAACAAGGGTGGGAAAGGTATATTTGTTACAATGCTTAATATGGATTACTGCATGTAGAATAATAAAGTGTTGGTAATGTTTTTGCAACTTATAATGTAATTGCTTGTCTGTAATTATGATAAAAGAAAAAAGAAAGAAAGATTGACTTCAGAAATACAATGGAAATGAAACAAAAATGAAGAACATGAAATGAGACGTGTGTTATTGGTGTTTTTGTTTAAGCTGAAAATTCAGTTATTTACAAGATTAATTTTTTTCTTATCACTTCACAGTATTTTATAAAAATGCTACAATTTAAACTTTATAATTTATAGACAACTAATCTGGTTGGAATTTCTTCCTTTCTTCAGTGGATTATAAAAGTTTTTTCTCTGAGAACTGCTTTTTCTGTCCTTCACAAGTTCAAGTCATTGTTCAAGTTCTCTTGTCTATTCTCCTGCAGAAATCATATCTCAGTCATTCAATGTTTCCGCCTCTTCACTGCACTACTTTGTCTTCTTGACACTCAAATATACACACCCAGGCAGCTGTCTGCAAACCCACACACGTCAGCTATTCATAAACTCATCTCACACACTCCTAAACTAACTTTAGCCGTATACTCATCTCTTCCCCCGATCACTTCTTTTAGTCATATGTCAGAATGGCCTTATGTGATCACTTTCCACACATCACTCTGCAGCAGTCAGGTGGCCTGACTCCTGTCTCAACCTCCTGTGGCCATCTATCTGCTTCTTCCTTTGGTTGAAGTCAAAGTTATGAAGCCACGGTTGCTACTGGATTACGCATTTTGAATCTTCAGTGTCCATGTGTTGCTACCACCATGTTTGTTTGTTTTTGGACCCAAAAGTTACCTTAGTTATATGAAATTACTGAAGTTAGCAACTAATGTGGACAATCTTGGCTAACTACCTGCATTGACAAACTATGCAATGCATAGATAAACATACTAGCTACTAAATACTAAAATACTGGCTAGTAGCTGATTAGTCCTAATTAAAACTAAAACACTGGAAAGTGAGGCAAGACTTCTTGGAGGAGTTGTACCATGTAGCAAGGTATAATATTAATCATATTATTAATACACACTCACACACACACACACACACACACACACACACACACACACACACACACACACACATATATATATATAGCATCAGCCAATCACCTTCTTAATTGTAACTGTATAGCTAGAAAAGCTGAGAATACGAGGATAGCATGGATTCGGTATCTTGCACAAAATAACCTTGAGTTCTTAAATAATGACAGACAGGTGTTTACAATAGAAACCAGCTACAGTGTTAGAAGCACTGAAGAAGAAGTGCAAGGGGACAGACCAACAGACACTGATGCAACTCAGTGCAAGACTACAGACTACAGGGTGGGAGGAGAAATAGAGGAATAACAGTTTTAAAGACTTAGATTTGCAGTTGAATTTATAATTTTATGAAAGGAAGGGAAAAAGAGGGGAGTAGCATGCTGAGGCAGCTGTCCTCTTGTTGAACCACTTAGCTGATATTAAATTCAGACATGATGACTTCATCCCCAAGCACTTAGCCACTCAGCAGTTATTACATCATCAGATTTGGAATTGAGCCGAATGATGTCATCCCTAGAGGTGGGGCAGGTGATGCGCACATCTGTGCACAGACTGTGTAATGTAGTAGTATAATTTTAAAGAAGCTTTTAGCTTAGACAGATTTTCTGTGGAGATGGTGGCTGTTGCCAGGAAAATAATAAGAATATTTAACTTTGTTACCTTAGTTTCTTGCATCAGACTCAACCCTTGAAATCCTTTATAGAAGTGGTGTTAATGTATTTTTAATAACACACTGACAGTTAAATAAAAAAGAAAAAAAAATCAAACTCGTTTTCTTTCTCAGAACTTGCCATATTTTATAAGTACATACATTTACATTTCAGCCGTCTTTGTGCTCACAGTAAAGGGGACAAAACACAACGTAAATATTATGCGGCTCCCATCTCTTTAACACACAAACACACACACAAACTCACACAGTGGTGTCAGGACACTTTATTCGAAAGACGCGCACCCTCTCACACGTGTGTAAATGCATCCACATTACTGTCCCCGATGCAGACAGTCAGTTCCAATCTATTCTCCAACCACCTAATTTAGGCTTTCTTGCACTTAAGAAAATGATATATGAAATACCACTTATACTTACAAAACATGTTCAACAAACCAAGAGTACAAATAAAAAAAAGATAAATAAAAACAGTCTACATCTTTATGATGAAAACATTGTCATTATAAAATAAACTTTAATAATAATCCACTTTTTTACAGCTGTGTCAGATGTGGTTCATTCTGGTTTTCATATGATGGAATATAGGTTACTATTTATAGGAGGAAGAGCTGAAGAAAGAGAAGAAGAAGAAGAAGAGGAAAAGAAGAAGAGTAATAGCAACATTAAAGACATTCTGCACTGCACACGGCTACAGTGACAATTGGTTGCTTGCATGTAGATGATGCTGCATGTTTCCAGGTGATTTTCAGTGACAGTCTTTGGAATCGTTTAAAGCTTTGGGGTTCCTTTTGTCATGCCCCTGCCCTCCCACTGAACCCCAAATACTTCAAAGATAGGTGATTGAATGAATGAACGATTGAATGATGACATCACTTGAAATGAACCCCTCCTACACACATCAAAGTCCACTCCCCCCTTATTCAACCCGCCCTCATTTTAAGTCCACTGGTTACTGGCAAGCAGGATGTTGGATCCCACCCATCCTCCTTCCGTCCCTCTCGTGGTTGAACCAGATCAGATATGGATGACAGGAGCCACCAACACCCCAATTTTCTAATCCTCTGACATGACATGCCACTTGGCGATCTGGCGACGCGGGTGGTCGCAGATCTCCCTCCAGTGCTCCCCGGGAGTACCTGCCGCCGATGTGCCCAGTACAAGGCGCCCAATGACGGTGTTGGGGCAGCGTGAGTTGCCCATGTCTGAGTCCATCAGCAGTAGCTCCACGCTGGTGTCCCTCAGGCCCTCTTCGGAGGGTAGATCGAAGACAAAGAGCTCATTAAACACCGGGTTAGGCGAGCTTTTCTTCACATGGGTTTTCTTCTTGCACACGCGTTTCTTTCCATGATACATGTTCACCTTGACATATGGATCTGGAGGAGAAGAACGATAAGAGTTGAGCAAGAAAAGCCACAGCGACTATCCATGCCTGCGGCAGCTGCAGAGTGGCACATTATTTCTAAACCAGATCAATACAGCAATCAATAGAGCGGAAATGATGGATGTTAGTGATGAGGACAAAAGAGGCTGGCTGTGTAAACACTGTGTGTGTATGTGTGTGTGTGTGTGCTTGTCACTAAAGTGCTCTATCACATCCTGATCAGATTACTTTGGTGCGGTGGCGGTGCCATTAGTGCAACTATCACAGCATCTAAAGCAGTCTGGGATGCACAGCAGGAAGAGCAAAATGATTTTGGTTTCATCCCTTTACCGTTATGAAGAAGAAATACATTCAAGCCTGCAGTTATATGGACATGGTTTGCATATTAAACTGGTTCAGTTAAAAGCCCGTGTACCTGTAGGTCCATTGTTTTCAGTCTTGGGGAGGTGGCGAGCTTTGAGAACAACTACAGTCAGAGTGTTGGTGGTGGACTGGTAACACAGGGACAGCAATAACTCACCACGACCTGAAGATTTCTGTGGAGAAGAGAAGAATGGATAAAGTTAAAAAAAAAAAAGCAAAAATCGGCAGAGCAAACAGAGCAAACATTTGTAAGTGAAACTTACACTAAAGAAACCCTAAATCCAGCCTGTCCTTTCATGTTTTCCAATTCTACTTAATAAGCAGACATTTGTAAAGTTGTTATTCGGTTCTCAAGTTAATACATTTAAGTAGGTTAAATTAATCAGAAGAATGGATCCACTTAGTATGTATTAAAAGAATTAACACAATAGGGCGTGGTAGTTATTAAATAATGAATAACCTACAAAATTACGAGCTACAAAACAGTTTGTGGTGCTGCTGCTGCTTCCCGTGCAGCAAATGGTGCCAGTCCTGACAGCTTGAGACACTGCCGGCTAAATAATCATCACCTGCTTATGTGGTAGATTTTCATATTTAACACACACAAAATGTGTCACTGAGAAGCTCCCGATCTTCTCTACAATTTGTTGCTGCTGTCACAGTTTGCTCATGCACATACACATCCATGCCCGCGCCCCGTGAGAGTCGGCACCTCAGATGGTTGCGATCGCACCTTAGAGGCTCGCAGTCTCATGGTTGCCACAGCAACGAGAAGTAGCACACAGACAACTTCTAGCAATGACCTGATGTTCAGGTCTAAATCCAAAAGGATTGCCTGTTATTTTTAGTCTAATTAGTTTGTTTATTTGTGTATTAATGTATTTATTGTTTCTGTACTTCCAGAGCGAAAGCATGTTGGTGATGCCTGTGTCTCTTATTTTCTGGTGTATTGATTCTTTAAACTACTGGGTGGTCACACATACACAAAACTACACAAAGCAGTGAGACAAAATCTATGTCACACAGACAAAGAGAGCCACCACCCTGTAAGGCATGGGCTGCAACTTTTAAGAAACAACTGCATGCGTCTCTCATGCTGATGTGGAGAAAATGGTTCTGTTTAATTATTGTCCCTTTGTGCACTGTAAATCCATGTTACAAGACCAACAAGCTGCGTTCTCCGCCCTTTTATTTGCATATGAAATGTTTCTCATTCTGACAAGTTCAGCTGCGGCATAGCAAATAAATGAAAGAGATTAAGGATTTTCTTCAGCAAAAGAAGCCAGAAATAACCTGCAAAGCAATTTCATGAATTCAAAAACTAATTTTTAGCTGATTTCACAGGTTCTTATTCCCCCTTACTATAAAGCTTTGCGAGATTTCTCTCCTCTGGGACCCAGATGAGAAATGGAATTGATGAAATACAGTTTGTCTCAGCATGGGGTGAAGAGAAGAGAGATAAGAAATCTTATCCTCTTGAAGAGAGACGAGTGGAGATGGGATAAAACCTTTATACTTCACAGACTTCCATTTCCTAGCACTTCCCTAGAGTACGATATGGTACCAGAGACCATTAAAGACATTACACGTAGCTCATATTCCTTTTGAGAAACTACAAATATGCATGAACATATCCACAACTACCACACAGGGAAAGAGCTTCCATTTTAGAAGAGCACAATATCACCTCACACGTCTATAATTACACAATGAGAGATGCTCATGCATGGCCATACCATTTAATACCAGTCTATAGAGTGGTGCTCTATACTATACCACAGACCAATGATAAGCACAAGGATATCCTTTTACTTTTATTTAATTTAGCCAAACCAGGAATCATTTAGGCTAATGCATTTAGAGGAAATGAAGACATAATGTACTCATGGGTGTCAAAGTACTCAATACATTAAATGACACTTATAAACATTACTTCTGCATGTTTGTGGTCCTCACAGATGCCAGGAACAGCAAGCCTGGACCGCCTGCCCACAGATCTATAATGATGTAGTGTTGTTATCGTCTGACCTTCGTGGAATGGGAAATGTCGCCATGATAGCCTGGTTCACAGGTTGCCATTACCGTTTTAACTGTGTGATGCACTAAAGGAAAGGTATGTAGGGAGGATGTCATGTAAAGCAGTTCCAGCTGTTAAATGCAATGAGCAGATGAAATGACGTAAGAAAATAACGAACCCTAAAAAAGCTGATGAAAAACGTAAACAATAAATACCAAAAGCATCCTTGTATCCAAAGCAGCTCAGTGTCAACTTGCAAATCCATATTCCTGTAACAGATCTCATCTCTCTCTCCACAGATATATACCCTCTCTGCTTTCTCCTCTGGTTTCACATGATATTAAAATCATTTATAAACCAACTAGAGGCTGTTATGATAGTTATTCCTCTGGTATATACCAATGAAATGTTAATTTAAAACTTCCATCGAAGATAGAGATCACACACACGGAATGAGATTAATCATTTTTATTAAGAGAATTTGGAATCGATAAAATGGTGGGCTTGCATTTGAATGATTTACATATTATTATATTTTAGTATTTAAATGACTTTTAAGATTATTCATTGATTAATATGGTAACAGTGGAAGTAATCAGCTTACTTTGCTGAATTTGACTAAGCTGTTCTGCTGTAATGCTTTTAGGGAGTGGTGGTGTAGACAGAGATGGTGTGATGAAAAAAAGCTGAGTCACTATCAGAGCAGTTGTAGAATTAAAATTGAGCTCACTGAATGACTTTATACATGAAATACAACACTAAGGCTTCAAACATTTGTTCCAAATCTTACCTTGACATTTTTCTTGATTATCTCTCGGCTCATGAGGACACGCCCCTCGGACAAGTCGATCCCAGACAAGGGAACAAGGGTCTCGCCGATGACTTCATCACGAGAGAACCGGTCAAAGCTCAGCACCATGAAGTGAAGGGCCAACTCTGACACACGAGCAAGTGAGATGCCGTAGAAGCTGAAGGTCTCATCAAAAGTGGGGTCTAGAGTTTTTCGCAAGACTCTGGTCTTCACCCTGTGCTTTTTTTCCGGCAGTAGGGTCAGCTTGATGTAAGGGTCAGAGGTCAGCGACTGCTCGTCAGTTGGAGTCAGACCATGGGCTTCCTAGAAAAGTGAAAACAATCAAGTATTTAAGACTGTATGTATTAAAAATAAGTATTACTTTAAATGTTTTAAAAATAATCTTAAACATATACAGTACCTTGATATGAACAATGAATGCCTTCCTCTCTTCCTGGTATTCAAGGGAAAAGTGGAGGGTCCCTAGTCCAGCCTCCTTGTCTTCCCCCTGGGGCCTGTCCACAGCCGGGGTGGGTGCTTGGCTGGAGAGAGTACTGGATGGTGAAGGCAGGTCACGGCGGTCCATCACACCAGGCTGGGTGAACCCTGCATGGGGAGAAGGCAGCTCCAGATCTGGGGAGCTCCGCAGCTTCTGGTGGTGATGAAATGGTTTAGTGGTAAAGTTGCCATTCAGATCCCGTTTCTCCAGGTCCAGATGGAGAGTTGGCCTGGAGCCATTTGGGCTTGATGCCAGTTTGTCTGTGCCAGCTGCATTCACTGGTGGCGCGGTGTGGCAGTTTCCATTGACATCTGTTTTACTGGTGTCGTTAGCTGCTGTGGTGGGAGGCGCAGCAAACTTTTTCTTGCCACTGAGGCTCTCTGGGTAAATGTCGACTCCTTTGAGCATGTGCACAAACTTGTACGGAGGTGTCTTCTGGGACTTGGTGTTTTTACGCTGGCAACAGATCCACGCAAAGGCTGACACAGTGAATACGAGGCCGAAGACACTCACCACAGCAACACCTACTGGCACTGCCACTGTGGGGGAGGAAAGAATGAAGGGAAGGACAGCGGGGGTGTGGGTGGACAGATGGAGAAAAATAATTCAGCAAAGTAAAATTAAAAATAAAAACTTAACAAACTAAGCAGCAACTGTAAAACAATTTCTATCTCACAGATTTTATTGTTACACCGAGGCAAGTGAGTCCATTTTGTGATTCTGACTAATGCAGCTGCAGCCTTGACTCAGAGGGAGAACAACGCAATCTGTTCAACTCTGATCAAATCTCAGCATCACTGTTTTCAGAATCCAAACATGGTTACTCTTTATGAACAGGAAACAGGTGGAAAAATAATGAACTTATGGGAAAACTACACAACGTCTTTTGTGACAAGGTGCTCTCTCCATAGCAGCTTTATAAAAACAGCTAAACTCAGATCCAATCATTGTCACAAAAGCATTATAAAGATCAGTGTACACTATTACAAGGAAACAGGCAGAAATGTTGAAAATTCAAATATTTGCAGTGAGAATTTAATACATGTGGTTTGGGCAAATCCTTATTTCAACCAGCTGGGTGGTCCTGATTTAGAAACAGTACTTAATAACGCAGATATCTTTAGTCATACTCATCAAGGATGATGGTCACTACTATTGGGATTACTAAGGCATATTTAGGGACCTATTTCCTGTCAGTTTTCCTTTTATGGTATTGCCGGAGACAGAGATATTTACAAGTGAATGCTTCAGTTCTTTGTTTTGCAGTGCTGAGCTGTGACTCACCATCAATCAAGCTGCCTTGTCATGCTACCAGATTTAAAAGGGTTGCCTCGCAGAAGAAAATGCATACCATTTCCTGCAATTAAGCAGGCGACATAGTGGAAAAGCACTCAGATCAGCCCATAAAAAGAAGGAAGAGGTGTAAGTGGCAAGGTGGTGGTTGTGGTAATCAATCACTCTGATACTTATCTTTAAAATCTGCCTTTTCATATTGTCAACACAATCATGGCTCTGCTTTTGATAATTTGAGAATCAGTACAGTATCACTAATTCACACTTTCCTAAGACAGCCTTTGTGCTGGGGTTATTGTAAAGCAAATGTGTTCTGTTAACACACAGCAAGCAATAAGAATATATAGTTCCCTTCTCACTTAACCCTAAATAATTAATATGTAATCTTCTTCTATGGGATTGGGGTGATCTAATAATATTGCAGAGATTTCCATTCATATAGTTTCTTAATATTGTAGGCTGATTTTGCTCTGGCAACTGTGTAATAATCTGAAAATACAACGAAATTCACTTTATCCACGAGTAAGCAGTTCACTTCACTTTTAGATCACAGCACTTATACATATTGTTTTCTCTGCTTTTTTCATGAATATTTCAGCCCAGTAGCATCCCTGGGTGGGATGGCTTTCAAGGCAGCAACAACAGACAGATGGATGAGGCAACGGGAGGGCAGTGAGGTAGCAGCTGAACCGAGAGGAAAATAAAGAAAACAAACAGGTGCTTTCCTGGCTTTACCTGCGTTGTAGTAACACCTAGAATGCAAAAATAATGACTTCATTATTGCACCCATTAATATCGCACTGAATAATGAGCTCCACCCTTTCCTGATAATTAGCTGTCGCCCTTTGGCCAGCTGCAAAATGGAGGAATGAAGTCCACCCAAACACGTTGTTTTACGACACACTGCGCGAGCCATTCACTTTACACTAGTTACACGCCCTACAAAAATAGCAAACAACGAAGAAGAAAAAGAAAAAAAAGAAGAAGCCGACATTTAGAAAGTCAGCTAAATTTGAAATCCATAAATTAGCTTCTGGCCACTTCCAGCCAGTGCTAGCTAACAATTTTAGGATGAGTCACGCGGCAGCTTAGACATCCACGGTGGGGTTTTCTCGATGAAAACGATATCCGTGAAGTTTTGAGCAGGATTTGGACTCACCGAGCTGAGCTCCATCCTCCACCATTGGAGCCATGGTCGCTATCCAAGGTGCTGAACAATGTCCGTCTGCTTCAACGCTTCAGCTTCGGCGCTGCTTTCTGTAGTAGCCGCTCCTCTGATGCTATGCTCGTGCGGTTTTTCTCAGATTTTATTAATAATACAAAAGTCTTTGTAATGCTTCAATAATTAAAAAACAAACAGGATTTCCCAGAGAGAAGTATGGGGGATGCTCTGTTCTCAGCCTGCTGCTGTTACTCCGTGATGCGTGAGTGTGTCTCTGAGGCGGCAACACCCCGTTTCTTCTCTCTCTCTCACTCTCTCTCTCACTCTCACTCTTCCCTTCTCTTCACTGTTCCCCAGCCCCCCTCCCCTACGGTAAGGCTGAGCTCATCAGTGCTGACGCAGTAGTGACGGAGGCTGGCTGTGAAATCAGGACCCCCGGTGAAGCAGCACAACAGGGTTGCCAATTTTCCTAATTGATTGCTAGGAATTGAACATTCTCCTTGTGCGTCTTCTTCATCCGTGTTTATGTGATGTGGTTGTGTATTTGTAAGTGTGTGTGTGTGTGCATCCTTAGTCCATAAGAATACTGTTTTGTTATTGTGGTCATATCATTCATTAACATAACTGAGATGTATTTATGCAGTTATGCTTTACTCTGATGAAATCATAATTTTTAAGTAAAAGGTGATTATATTACAGTCCTGTAGGGGCTATAGCAACCGCTATAGGAAACAACAGGAAACAGAAAACACAATAATAGAAACTACGAAAAACAATTGTTTTATAAAGTCTTGACCACAACAAAACTTATCCACTAGGATAATGTACGTGAAAAATACCAGACAGGTTATAGGAGCATGATGTAGGCCCTGCACTGAGGGTCACCTATGGTTGCTGAACCAATTCAGTTGCATGAGAGAAGACAGCTGACAGGAATTGACTTCTTAGATAGAATCTACATTCCCGAAATCTTCAATGATGTTATACGCATGATGGACACTTTGTCTGAAATAGTGAAGGAACCAGTGAAAGATTTTCCACCACTGCTGGATTTAATGGATGACCTAAAGACATTCATGGAAGCAGGCAAGGACTACATAGATAAAATCATTGACAATTCAGCTGCTGAAATCAGCGACTATGAAAAGAAACTAAGTGGTGTGATGGAGCAGATAGCACACCTAGAAGTGCAAAATGAACTGTAAGTTATCAGTCATTGACTTTCTCTCATATTGTACTCACTGTATCTCTAAAACCTGTCTCAGCCTGACTTTGAAGTTCTTTTAAAGTAGTCTTGGATGTTTTTGATTCAGTGAGCAAATCTGTTTGTGAATTTGAATTTGTATTGCATTACATTACAAAGACCTTTATCATAAATAGGAATTTTTTTTTTATCACATCCCATGCTTGAATTGCTCATTCTATACTCCTACATATATTTTTTATTTCACTGGTAAGATATTTTATTGATTAATAGAGAAAGATCACCACACTAAATAAAAATGACAAACTGACACTAAAATTATTAGCACCCTGGACTGCTCTGTTTTTAAAAAAATAAAAATGTCTCTAATATTGATTACTCTCAGGAGCGTGGTCATAAACTCTGGAAATGTGCATCAATACAAAAAGGCTGAAAAATTAAGCTTGTTTAATGTTCAGCTGCTTTTTAAACAAAGAGACACCTTGACTACTTTCCAGATAACCAGTAAATTTTTTGTTGTAAGACTCTATGAGTTCATGAATTAGTGATGTTAGGTGGAAAATGCATGAGTAACACAAGAATAAACTTTAGTATACACAATATATTGTATTAGAATTACGTGTTGTTCTTTAGTCGTATCATAAAAACTACACACATAGACACACATTTCTTCACTATGGCAACAGCGAGTCCCTTGCATCACAGAGCCCAGTAATACAATGTACACTCATAGTAACCCACTAAATTATCCACTCATCTAAAGACCATTCTATAATCATTTGTTCACTAATTACTGGATTTTCATCTTCTCTTAACTTGATTATAAACATTTACGGAAAAAGTTTTATCTGCTGAACAAGTCATTTAATACTCTATGTACTTGGTGAAACTAGCTCACTAAACAAACACCATTCATTTGTAAGTTTTGCTATTGTACTTGCTATGTGCTTTTGTACTTTTGTGTATGTGCATATTTCTATTAAACACTATCTTATAGACATTTGTGGTGCAATCATTTATTAAAGTGACTGTCAATTTACCCAGTTTTATGTTCAGTGCTGCGAATAAAGGAAAAGGCGAGTTTAGTACATTGCTATTCCCCAATCACATTACAGAACATAAAAACACAAAAGCCTTCCTTGTGCAGCTCAAAATATGCATTCACTGCAGAATTCTATTTGCAAGAGCTCCAATGTGTAGTGACCAGGACAAGAGCATCCATTATCTGCAACCCCAGGAACTTGGTGCTGCTGAACCCCTCCACTGTGGCATTGTTGAGGAGGAGTAGTGTATGACTGTGCAGCTTCTCCTGAAGTTAGTTTACACTTCATTAACCACTGTGCAAGAAGGCCTCCATGCCTCTTTTCTTTGTGATCCAAAGGATACACTTGAAAAAGGAACTTTTTTATTTGAGAATTATTTGAGAAACTGTAAGAATCTCTTACTGATGTTCGGCCAGAATGTACATTGTCATGTTTGTTGAAATCCAAACACAGCATATGAGAACAAAAGCCTCGTGGCGACTGTGTAGCACAGTAGCAGAGAGGTGATACATTTTGTTTTTGACTTTGCAGTCATTGAGTCGACCGTGAACTGCTTATACCAAGTCATACCAGAGTCAAATGTGAGAACATATGTCTGACAGCTACAGCTCGGCTGAAGTTGGCTCATGCAACAATACAGTTATCCTAAGCACAACAGCAAATCTACATCAGAATGGTGGATAAAGAAAACCAGTCAAAGTCCACAGATCAATCCGCTGGGCATAAACTAACACCCCCAAGCCTCAATGACGCACCACTGTGAAGAACGTGGGGCCAAAATTACTCGATAGTGATGTGAAAGACTGATAAAGTCATACAGAAGACATTGAAGCAAAAGAATGCTCTAATTTTTTTCTGCTGTAAGACTGAGTTGGAGCCCTTAACTACTTTCTCAAGCTTTTTCTGTCATCCACTACTATCATCTATCATTAAAAGTGGATTGCTGTTGGGGCGTCTCCATAGCAACTTTTTTAAATGTCATGTTAAAAACTAATCTGCCTCTATTCCCGTTAAGTGGATCAAACATTACTTCAGTGAAAATGAAAGTAAAAGGGCAGCTCACGCACCTGAGATATAACACGAGTATATAACGCATTTACAGCATGTCACCTCATTATGTTTTCAGCCCTCTCTTGTGCAGTACAGCAGTTCTTCCTCCATTAATCAGGTAGGCAAGATCAGTAACACGCTACAGTAAGATGGTTAATATTTAGTAGATTTTATATATTATATCAATAATTTAACAACAGGAAAAATCCATTTGATTCTTCCTTCATCAATAATCCTCTGTCATTTTTTTCTCAAGTTGATACATCTCTTTTTCCAGCAATGGCACCATCAACTTTGTCCAGAAACAGAGGAGTGACTGGCGTCAGAAACACCAACAGATTGATTTTATTCATCTTCTCTCTGCTGTCCCTGGCTTATGTTGCAAACTCACTGAGCAACAAGGAACTTTTGGTAAATGAATTCTTGCTAAAGCTGCTTTTACACTACAGCAGTTACACCTTTATGTGTCACTGCAAGTCACCATGAGCTCATTGAGGTAGGCATTTTTTTATGTAGGGCTGAAGCAACTGAAACACTTACAACCGCTTTCTGGAAATTTCAGGAATTCAAAGAAAAACTTCGGAAAGCAGAAGAAAATGCAGCCAAAATGAAGGTAAGTCAGTGAGTTTCATGTTGATCACATGTCAGTGGAATTTGAAACAAGAAATGCATATTAGTCATATCTTTGTTGATGTTGACGTACAGTGAGAGAGCACACAATACATATACCAGTAAATCTGATCTGTGTCCGAAATGTTTTTTCATCAGGCATACAGAAAAGCAACATCCTCACAAGAACTGGATGAAAAAATGAAGCAGCTTCATTCTTTTATGGAACTAATGAAGACATCGTCATGGTCAGAGGATTTTCCACCACTGGTGGAGTTGGCAAACAGTTTGAGTCGCTTCATTGACAAAACCAAGGTTTGGTTAAAAAAGCAAGACGACAGCTTCGCTGCGGCAGTAATTGAAAATGAAAAGGAACTGGAAAATCTGAAGAACGTCCTACGATTCCTAGAGGAGCAAAATGATGAACTGTAACAGTTTCCGTGTAACTTCTTTGAATTAAATATAATATAAAATATTGTGTTTACACATTGGTTTAGAATCCTGAGTAATTATTATTATTATTATTATTGTTGTTATTATTATATTTCTGGTTAATAAGGTGGTCAGAACTTCTATTTTAAACATTTTTTAACTTTATTTTGCTTTTACTGTTCCTGACTGTTTGTTTTCTGTTAAGTAATAAAACCTTTACTTATTTATACACTTAAATTTCACAAGTATGAAATTTATGTATTTCAAAAAAGTAGATCAAACTTAAATTAATATGTCCATTACATGAAATAACTATGTATGCAGCCTCAACACGTGACGGGTGTATTCTCTGCAAAACTGATACCAGAGCTCATTGAGCTGATACAGCTTGATTTTTACATCTAGTCGTTGATATTATAGTTATTCATTAATGGCACTGTCTTGTTTTAAACTAATTGCTCTGTTGGTGATTCATTGTGGTACTTTAACGTTAATTCTACTTAACTTGTCAATGAAACCCTGTAAAATTACTTTAATCATCTCCAAGTTACTACCCAATGGTAATAAAACCCAGTTAAATTAGCAACACTAGCTTTCACATGTTTTATCTGAATTGTAGAGATTTATGCACGCATCAGCCTCTTTTAAGCTGCTTTTAACCCCTCAGGGTTATTACTGGACATCCATCCATCCACTTCCGCTTATCCTTTTCAGGGTCATGGGGGGCGCTGGAGCCTATCCCAGCTGTCATAGGGCGAGAGGCGGGGTGCACCCTGGACAGGTCGCCAGTCTGTTGCAGGGCCAACACACACTCACATTCACACCTAGTGGCAGTTTGGATTATCCAATTAACCTATCCCCACAAGTTGCATTTCTTTGGACGGTGGGAGGAAGCCGGAGTACCCGGAGGGAACCCACGTAAACACGGGGAGAACATGCAAACTCCACACAGAAAGACCCCGGCCTGATGGTGGAATTGAACTCAGGACCTTCTTGCTGTGCGGCAACAGTGCTAACCACCGTGATGCCCTGTCCAGTATTACTGGACAGCTTGATATATTTTATGACAGTAATATCACTATAGTTTTTTCTGGAAAGCTGCCATTTTGCAATACTCCTATATTACAGTGGTACTTTAAGTCATACCAAACTCAAGCATAGAAAACTTACTTGTAGTTACTATACTTCATCCACCTAGAATTTTTGCACTGCAGCCTGAAAGATGAATGATTAACATAAACTGATGATTACAAAACATTTAGCATGGGTCCATGCTTGATTTAACTGATTTTCCTTCTCTATCTGAAAATACTCAATATATATAGTATGTGGTTCCATAGTGTAGTGGTTTACACATTTGTTTTACATAGGTTGCTTGTTTATTTCCAACTGGAGACACAAAATCCCCTTTATTTATTTTATTTTTACTGCATTGTCAAAGTCTGCTGAACGTCACTTTATCTGAATCTTAATCTCTTAATTACTTGTGCTTCCACACTGTGGTCTTACTCTTCCATCTTGTCTTTGTATCTTCTATTCATTGCATCATTTTCAGTAGTGAAAAACAGTGCAAATGATTTTCGAATTCAACTACAACTACTGTCTGCCAATCATTGACAAATATAGTCTGCCCTATTGTACTCAGAATATAATCATCAACGCGCTTTCAGCTTTGATACAAGACACATTATCATTTATGATTCATTCAAAATTTTAAGACTGTTCATTCTTTTGGACAAGTGGACCCTGCTGAATGGAAAGCTCCAGCGTGCTGTGTACACCATATAGATAGTAAATGTAAAAGGAGGGCAGAAAGTGCATGAAGCAGGAAGTTAAAGGAGTGTTTTTATAGTGTTTTATGTTAACTGACAACCACATATTCCAGTAAAGTGTTCAGACAAATACTACTCCTTTGAAAACAAAGGTGAAAGGGCAGCTCACACACACCCTGTAATATGATTGAGGTGATATCAAGAGTATATAAAAGCATTTACAGCATGTCCTCTCATTATGTTTTCATTCTTCACCCGCACGGCAGCTCTTGCTCAGTTGATCTAACAGGTAATTTCATTAACATTGTTCAGTAAGACTGAATTAACCTTATGTACCCACAGTTTTCTGTTTCCTTTTTGTCTCAAGCTCTTGTCATTTTCAGAGCGATGGCAGCAGCAGACTTATCAAGAACCAGAGAACCAGCCAGAACTACCAAAGGCTTGTTTCTCATCTTCTCTCTGCTGTGTCTTGCTTATGTCACAAGTTCGCTGAAGACCGAGGATCAACTGGTGAATAATTCTTGAATACTTTCCTTTTTTTTTAATATAAATCGAATTATAGACTTATTTTTACAGATTTACCCCACGTAATGATGGGCTCATTAATTTTTCTTTATCTGCAAAAGGTTATATAGATCCTTCAGCTGCTGTTATTTTCTCAAATTTCAGGAAAAAATGAAAACTGCATTAGAAGAGGCTGAAAGACAGAAGGTGGGTCAATCAGTCTCCGAGTTGCTCACAAGTTGGCTTTGAAAGTCTTCCATATGTGTAGGAAGAAAGGTTATGTTTAAAAATATAAATTAACAATTGCATTTTGCATCACACTGCCTTAGTGACATTTAATATATGTTTTTATAGGCAGAAGAGAAGTACAGAAATGCAACCATCACAAAACTATTTGATCTTGCAAGTTCACTAACTAACAAGGACCAGATGGTAATTTCATATTTTCTTAACCTTTTATTTTGATGTGAAACAATTACAAATGTATTTCTATCATAAACTCCAGTATTTTTATATCACGACAACCTCATTGACTACTAGACCTTCCTACATTTGCAGTTGTTTTCACTGAGCTCATAATCCTTATGGTTTGTTCCCTGCTGGGAAATTTCAGGAAATGTTCAAGGAAACACTTCGCAAAGCTCTAAAACAAGAAGAGAGACTGAAGGTGGGTCAGTCAGTCTCCAGGTTATTCACATGTTGACTAAGACAGTTTGTCATTTGCAAAGCCTTTAGTGATGTTACACACAGCATACTGACAGAACTGCTACTGAAGGATGTGTAGGTAATAGGAGTGTACACAACACAATGTAACAATAACAGTTGTATTTTTCTCCATCAGGCAGAATACGAGCACAAAATTCGAACTGCCTCAAAACAATTTGATGAAATATGGAGGCAAGTTCTTCCTCAGCTGGAATTAGTGAAGACGTATGATTCTCCACCACTACGGGAAATGCTAAACATTGTGATGCGTTCACTGAAGAATAGCAGAACCTATTTAGACAAGAAGATGGCTTTGCTGCAAGAACAGTAAGAAGCCAGAAAAAACTCCATAAAATAATAGGAGGAAAAATCTAATTGAACTGCAACAATTTATATTTCCATCCATATCTCTGTTGATCTGTGTTGTAGATATATATATATCTGTGAAATAAACATTACACTGAAATGTTAAAAAGTTAAATGTTCTCCAATGTTTTTGTTTGCTTTAAAGTCCAGATATACAACAAGGGAGTGAATTAAGGGAACCAAGGACACACACACACACACACACACACACACACACACACACACACACACACACACACACACACACACACGTGCGCTGAGGAGAACTACATATGAGCGGGAGAGTGAAACACAGGTGTATACAATCAAGAAAATCATGAGGAGGAGCCAAAACTCAAAGCAGGACACAATAGACAACTAAAACAAAAAACTACTAAACAGAAAGACAAAAAAAAATTACACTGAACAGGATAAAAAAAAGGAAAACTGAGGAAACCAAATACAAAACATAAACACTCAACAAAAAGTTGAATCTAAATAACTAAGATAAACACAAAAACTAAAAAATTCAAGTTACTAGAGTGTAACTAAAACATTACTCAAAAACTAAGAGCAAAATGAAACTTCAGGGTTAACGCTGGGTGTTTGCTGCTATCAAGGTTGTTCATTTCTTACAGGGTGTATTTTAACTTTTGCTGTGAACCTGGGACGCTCTGAAGCAGGTTGGATTCCAGATTAGAGATCAAAAGCTTTCAAATCGCAGTCTAATGATCAATCAGGATTGCGAAGTTTATTCTACAGTTTAATCACATTGTACACTAAAAACAATGAACTGTCAGTCATGATGAATGATACTATTCATGATGTGTTTATTTGTCATCAGCTAAACTAAATAAAGGACTTCTGGTCTATATATACACGCACATACATGCCTGCATATGTGACTGAATTGCTGTACTAAGAAGCGCAAACAGCTTCTTCTGAAAAGCAACACATTTAACACAGTCGAATACTGCCCCCTGGTGCTGATTGTAAAGAAATAATGGGTCATTGGGTCATTGTCCATTTGCACTGTTAAGCACTCTCTGCTCAGTTATGCAGTATTTGGCTGAACTTCTACACTTCAGAATTCATTTTAACACTTCTACGAATACTCCATGTCACTGCTAGGCCATCTTAAATCAGTCATGTGAATTGGTGAATCCCTGGACTCTAAAAGGTTAAATCAAGCATACAAGTCTGTCACGTGTTTTTTTTTTTTTTAAAGATCCACCGTTGTGGTGTACAGAGGCAAAATTACAAAAAAATATATCATTGTCCAAAAACTTGGACGTAACTGTGTAAGAGGCATGTTTTATTAAAAGAAAGAAAGAAAGAAAGAAAGAAAGAAAGAAAGAAAGAAAGAAAGAAAGAAAGAAAGAAAGAAAGAAAGAAAGAAAGAAAGAAAGAAAGAAAGAAAATCCATTGCATGTGTTATTTCCTTAATTTCCAGTTATGTTCAATAACATTTAGGTCAGATGTGCATGATAAAGCCTACCACATTATGTAGATCACTGAATGATGCACTAATAAATGTACTCAATCAACAATGTGAATACTGTGTTTCCAGTCTTGCAGATTGCAGAGACAAAAATCCCTAAAAACAAAAGAGGCATCTATTGTTTTTAGGAACATGTAGAAACTCCAGACCCTGAGAGCTGTAACCAAAAGAGATCTGAAAGCAATATCAAAGTGGCACCAACTTTGACATTGCCACACAGTTCCTCCTAACTGCTTTCAGAAACATGATACCAAACACATGGTAACACCACTGACATAATCCAAAAGTCAGGGTTGCCTTTTGCAGCCAAGCTTGGACTGGACAACAAGGACTATGTTTCTCCATAAAGGTGTAAATTTCAATCAAAAACAATCTCTAAATGTTAAACAGTATGCTGTTATAGCTTGTTATAGTTTCTGTTTACTCTAAAGAAATTATAACAAGCTCTGTTTTGTTCCAGAAACCTCTTCCTTCAACTGCAACAGTTTGGAAATGACCAGCAATTGTTACTGAATCTGAGCTCTAGATGTGCATTCTCTTGTGTAACTGCTTTAAAATAAATCCATGCACATTATTCTCCTGACTGAATGACTGGGAAACATCCTTACTGATCAAATATATCTTTACTATTAAATGGAAAATAATATTTACTCATATTTAACAAATACTAATACGTTATTATTAGTATATTTTTATCAGTTTACAATACATTATTACTACAGAGAATTCATTTCAAAATAGGTTTGTGCAAAAGCTATTTCTCATGGGTGGATATAACAAATTTTACTAAAAGTTAGTAAACATTGCTAATTACCTACCCTACCCTAAAATCTTATAAAATGGTTCCTAGTCACTTTTTATACAATGAAAGAAGAGCTTAGAGTGGAAAGCTTTTGGAGGGTTTTTATAGTATAATAACTGGCAGCTGTCTATTCCCAAAAAGTGTAAGGCACTGAAAATGAAACTGAAAGGGTAGCTCACACATGTGAGATGATGATAAGTGAAGTGACAAAAGAGAACATAAAGCATTTGCAGCGAGTCATCTCACCGTGTTGTCATTCCTTACCCCTACGGTAGATTACTTCTTCTTCAAGTCACAAATGGGTAAGACCGATAGCATTGTACAGCATGTCAGTGTATGTGTGTGTGTGTGTGTGTCTGATTGAGTGAGTAAAAGATTGCATTCTGGTTGTGTGTTTATGTTCAGCACAGCACGTACCACTTACTGTACCTCATGTTTACTTGATTTCATGTTCATGAAAGGTGAAGCCGGTCTCGACATCCTACATTTAGCTCTGTCTGATCAAAATATTTAAAAATATCAGCATATGTATTCAACTACAATTCTCCATTTTCCATTATTTTTGATATTCTGTTTTAACTTCAGGGCCGATGGCAGCAGCCTTATCCGCAACCAGAGGACAAGCTTGTGTCAGAGAACACAAGTGCCTGTTTTTCATCTTTTCTCTACTGTGTCTCGTTCGCGTCATAAATTCACTGAAAACCAAGGACTATGTGGTGAATTCATCCTTGCATAACATCCTTGCAATTTATTTGTTAACTTGTTAACATACACTGCAAGTTATCAGCATTTTTCTTTAAATGAAATGGGCTTTATACTTCGCTGAGCAGTTTCCATTGTCTCAAATTTCAGGAACAAATGAAGATAGCAATAGCAGAAACAAACAGAATGAAGGTTGGTCAGTCTCCAAGTTTTATATGTCATGCATCTCTAATAACTGTAACTAATAAACTAACATGTAACTGTGATTTTTTTTCTCAGGCAGAACACAAGCATAGAAATGCAACAATCACAAAATTATTCGAGCTTTCAAATTCACTGGCTAACAGTGAAAAACTGGTAAATGAATAATTTTGCTTTTGTTAATTTTGAGAAAATTAAGAATTTACTTGTTTTCATGTGTGTTTTCATTATATTAGCCCACACACTGTGCTCTGCTTCTTTCTGGGAAATTGTAGGAACTATTCAAGGAAACACTCCGCAAAGCTGTAAAAGAAGAAGAGAGACTGAAGGTGGTCCAGTCAGTCTGCAGATTACATTTGTTTAGAAATATACAACATGAATTCATAAAATTAGGAAGTAAAAAAAAATCGATATGACATCAGTATAAGTCTAATACATGGATGTGTAGGAAACAGGAGTCTATGTGGCACAAAGTAACACTGAACAATGAATTTAAATGCTAAAAGTTGTATTTTCCCCATCAGGCACAATACAAGTACAGCATGCTGACTGCCTCAAAGGAATTTGAAGAAAAAAAGAAGCAATTTCTTCCTCAGTTGGAACTAGTGAAGACATTGCCATATTCTTCAGACCTGATGGAAATGGCTAACATTGCAAGGAAAGCCTTAAAGATTGCTAGAATTTATTTAGACGAGAGACTGGCTTTGCTGCAAGAACAAGAGAAACAAGATACTGAGTTGTAACAGTTACGTTCTGTCTACGTTTCAGTGGAAAAATATTGTTTTTATATAATTTTCCAAACATATTCTTATGAAATTATCTGCAACTTTTTTAAATAAGTAAATGTTTGATGCAATAAAAGTTATCTTTATTCCCAGAGAACTTCTTTTAGTTTTGCCGCTCTTGTCCAATGATTTGACATCATAATACAATTTTAATAAATATATTATGTAAAAAAATAAATAAATCATGTTACGCGTCCTTTTTTGAATCTCTGAAATAATTGTCATAATGGGAAATCTTTTGTTTCTGAAGTCTGATTTTCAAGTCTTGATATGAGGCTTGAAGGGTGGGTCTGATGGAAAACCAGAAATTCATTGTCTAATATGTTGTCACAAAGTCATTAGGTTATAAGCCAAAAGAAGATCATCCAGGGTTTCATATCATAATTCATTCCTCCCTTTTGAAACATAGTATTAACAAGACTTACTTTTTCTTCAGTGTGACCAAAAATGAATGACAAACTAGTAGAGAATTATTTATTCTGATTATTTGTCTATAAATACTAATGGACCTCACGCTGATTTTGGAGACTGTCCCATCCTCTGTAACACACATATAATGAAGATTTACAGCAACAGTCTTTTCCTAATTTCCAAGTTCCTCTAACTGTGAACTTTAAACCCTTCAGGCTCAACATATGATATAAATCCATTTTTATACAGTCAGTGCCAAAGGTGAAAGTCTGTCATTACAACAACAACAACAACAACAACAACAACAACAACAACAACAACAACAACAACAATAATAATAATAATAATAATAATAATAATAATAATAATAATAATGAACAGAAAGCACAAACTTAAAAAGCAAACTGTTATTATTTTTAATTCTTCATTGCATTTGCATTAGTTAGCAGCATGGCCTTTTATGTTGAGTTTGAATGCGTCTCCCTGGTCAGGTGAGTTTTCTTCAGTTAACATTAAACGGGAATCATTAAACATGCCTGTTAAAAGCTGCCTGTCCAAGACTCTGGTTCAAAAGAGGTTTCTAACCTCAAAAGTTATACTTCCTTATTAGATAAAGCGTTGTTAAAATCCATACTTTGACAGAACCACAGTGCACCTAAACACCCGCCCACCTACCCGCCCACAGGCTAGCCTTTTCAAGGAGTCTATAAAGCATTTTGTGTTGTGTTGTCATTCAACATTCATGCTATTATTCATGACTCCTTTTAGTAGCAGGTAAGAAGAGCAACACTGTACTGTGAGAAGATAGTGTATGCAGATTTTTAATACATCATGTCCAGTGAAATTTAAAGACTTTACTTCGTTGTGTTGTTTTAGAACTGTGATGGCAGCAGTAGATTTGTCCAGAAGCAAAGGACTGAGTGGTGTCATAACAACCAAAGGCTTATACATCATTTTAACTCTTCTGTGTCTGATCCGCCTTTCAAGTTCACTAATAGAGCAGGACCAACTGGTAAAGCGATTGTTGACTTTCCAAACGAACAGCTAAATTGAGCACTTCTACAACTAAGTCATTACATTCAAATGTACAGTGTTTTGGGGGTTTTCTGGCATAATCACATGCTTCACGTGCATGTTTGTTGATGTTTCCTCTTTATTTGCAGGAGGAACTGAAAGAAAATGTTCAGAAACTGCAACGAGAAGCATTGAGATGGAAGGTAAGTCAGTCAGTATCCATGTTGTGGAAATGGAGGAGCAATCTGGAGGGTCTATAACTATAAACCACCAAAGCAAATCAACATTTTCCATCATGCAAAGCTTTTTTGTAACATAATAGACTTAATTATTTTCTTTCTTGTTTTTTTTTTGTTCCTCTGGCTTTATTTTTTCCTTCAGGCTGAAAACAAGATTGACAGAACCTACATACCAGAATTGTTAGATGATATGCCACACATAATGAAGTCTTTGTCTGAAGTGCTAAGGAAAGATTTTGCACCAGTGTTGAATTTTCCACCACTGCTGGAGATAATTGATGACCTAAAGACATTCCTCGAGGCATTCAGTGAGTACATAGGTAAATACCTTGAAACTACATCTGCAGAAATCAAGGGCTATGAAGAGAAACTAAGTGTTGTGATGGAGCGGATAACACACCTAGAGAAGCACAAAGGCGAACTGTAACATATTAATCATTACAGACACAACACATTGGTCTGTTTCTGCTATTGTATGTACTGCCTGTGTAAAACTTCTTCTATACTAAGCAGCTTTAGTTTGAAATTTTTTGAAAAGTGGCTTTGAAATGTTTTCACTGAGGAAGACTTTGTGTACAAGTGTGCTACAAAGTGTGATGACTTGATCAGCTTGTAGACATTTTCATTTTAGAGAGCTAATATAAACAAAAACCACTGAACACATAGATTGTGTGTTGAACTGCATCAGTAAATCTGGCAGTAGTCAATGACTTACAATGTTTTGCTACATGTCATAAAGAAATGTGTTTATATGGATGGTTAAATGATTTATTACATTCCCATGCTTATATTGCTCATTTGAAAACTGTTAAGATATCGTTAAGATATCCATCTAAATAATAGAGAATGTTTCCAAAGCTATATAATAAATGTCAAACTGAAAATTGAAAATACTGGAAACCTGGACTATTCCCTTGTTTCACAAAAACGTCTCTAATGTTCATTTGGACCCATTATCATTTATGCGCATTATATTTTGTATTGCTTTAAATATATGCAGGGATTTTTTTCCTTCCTCCCCTTTCAATCTGTAGTGGTTCGGTCCAGAACCTATTTCGGCTTTTGCTTAACCAATTAACCAATTAGCCAACGCCACCTTGTTAAATGTTAATTTGGTCAGCTGGTTTATTTGTGAAGGTGTGATTGGTCCACTTGGATTTTTTTCTGTTTCCTGTTTTTATTTAAACACAAAATGTTTAAACAAAAAAGGTTTGGTCACCTAATAAAGTTGTTCCCTAATACTATAAGTGTGGCTGGAGTCTTCCACGTCATCAGATCTTTGTCTTCTCCATGCACCTTGGAAGTAGGTGAAGAAAAATTCGTTGCTTTAAATGCACAGCAACATTGTAAGTGAGTGCTAGCCTTAATGGATTTTTCAAATTTAAATAAATGAAACCTCTGTCCCTGTTTACTTTTGTGTGTTTGTGCAATTTTATTCCATAGTATTAACTGGATTATACTGATATTGTAATTATTTATTTAAAGTAGCTTATAATCTACTAGATATTGTATTCAGTTATATAAATAAAGTATCAGCGAGGTTTATGTTATACTCCCGTCGCATGAAAGATACAAGCAACAATACACAGCATAATATTTGATGCTTCAGTAAAGCTTTGTGTAAAATATTTTTTTATTTCAAATTATTTGAAATGATCAGTGACAATCAGATTGATGTGCACGTTAAAATAACTGTGGATCCTGGTATTTGTAGAAGCTCTAAGAAAAAACTGTATTCTGATAACCACCTATTTACATTTATTATATGTTATTACTAACTTCCTGTGTTGATTGTAGCGACTAACAAAAGTGGCACAAAATTAGTGACGCATGAATAGTACAACAGTAGAACACAGTATACAAACCTAACATCACCTTACATCATATTTGGTTCACTGATATTATTGGAAAAACTGAGACTCTGCTATTCTCTTGTTTAACAAAAATGACAGTTCTACCATTGTATCATGACTGGTTTCCTTTTTGTCTTTGTGGTTAAAATGTGTTAACCACATTCTCGTGCCTTTGCTGTCGGTGGCTTCTGTCAGTTTTTTCTTTAAATGTCACAAGAGTAACTGATGACCCTTAATTCCTGTAAAGTGGGTCTGACCGACACTATTTCTGTGGAAAGAAAAGCAAAAGGGCAGCTCACACACATGAGATGTGACATTAGTGAACTAACACCAGAGAATATAAGCCATTTGCAGCGTGTCGTCTCACTGTGTTTTCAGCCCTGACTTGTACAGTAAAGCAACTCCTACTCCATTCACCAGGCAGGTAAGATCAGTAACACTCTACAGTGAGATGGTTTACATTTAATATATTCTATACAATATATCAATAAACAGGACACATCCATTGAATTCTTTTTTCAATAATATTTAGTTATTTTCTTTCAAACTGATACCAGTTTTTTTCAAACAGGGATGGCAGGATCAGCCTTATCCAGAAACAGAGGACTGATTTTTTTCATCTTCTCTCTGCTGTCATTGGTTTATGTTACAAATTCACTGAGCAATAAGGAACTTTTGGTAAATCTTTTAGCTTCTTTTGTCATATGACCAATACATGTTTATCTGTCACTGCAAGTCACCACAAGCTCATTAATGGTTGGATTTTTTTTTTTATTCAGTTCGAGATGTTTGTATGTGGTGCGGTGAAGCAACTGACACACTTACAACCTCTTTCTGCAAATTTCAGAAACTCAAAGAACAACTTCGGAAACTAGAAGAAAGAGCAGCCAGAATGAAGGTTAGTCTGTCAGTTTCATGTTGATCACATGTTGTCAGCCAAATGTGGACATGAAACTACATTCCACAACAGAATATAAACTAAACATCGTTATTTTCTTCATTAGGCAGACTACGAGTACAGTAAAGCAACCAATTCAAGAGAATATGATGAAAAAATAGAGCAGTTTTATTCTATTTATGAACTAATAAAGACATCATCAATGGCAGAGGATTTTCCACCATTGCTGGAACTGATGAACAAATTTAGTCGCTTCATTGACAAATCCAGGGTTTGGTTTAATGGGGCGGAAGATCACAATAAAGCAAGAATGAAGGACAATGAAAAGAAACTGGAAGAACTAAAGAACATCATCAAATTTCTAGAGGAGAAACGAAATGAACTCTAACGGTTTCTATTTAATATCTTCAAAATAAATACATGTTGTTTAGATATACTATGTTTTCATGAAAGAGGTGGACATCATTTATTGCCTGAACTGTGATTCATTTTCATTCAGTTATACACTTTAAATAAAATCTGAAATATGATGGATGTATTACCTGTGGAAAACTTGATTCTAGGCCAACTCCTTTTTACTTCATTTTAACAATTTATATTGATAGCACTGTGTTTTTTGTTAACTAATTCTTATTTACAATTATATATAAGTGACACAATATATAATAATACTTCATTCCTGATTCTCTTCAACTTAACATGTAAAACCTGCAGCATTACTTTGATTTGGTCCAAGCTGTGCTTAATGACCAAAACTGGCACTGAATTCAGGTCAGACTTATTAAAGTTTACATTATTCTCCTGTCACTGTTATCGCCATTCAACTGTCACATTTCCGCTTTTCTCAAATCTAGTCAGAAGGTTTCTGATTATAAATAACTTGGCATTTGGATAAATGACAAATTTCATATATTGACATATCAAGGCAACAAAACAAAACATAAAATTACAAGAGAAAGTTCAAAAGAATGTGAACCAACTTATTATGAATTCAATTCTACGGTAGTTAAATTATTACACTACATATACTAAATTTGAAAAAAAAAAAGCAGTGAAGATTTTGTTAAAATATGAAGTGGCTTTAAAGCAGTTATCATAACAGTTTATTAGACAAAAGTATAATTCATTGATTGTTGTATTGTGTAAAATCTCACCACTAGATGTCATCAGATTGCAGACTGTACTCTCCAATCATTCAGCTGAATTCTCTTTTCTTAACCCCTGCATAATCCTAGCTATAATAACCACATAAGACAAACTTTTAGTTTTTGTTTTTTTGTTTTTTCAAAATCCATGTGTCAGTATGACAACCAGCTCATTTCCTATTGCTACAAGTAATTAGATTAGCCTAGAATTACATTGAGTGTCCCCATGGCTCACAAATGCTTATGAGTTCTTTTCTCCTTTGCCTTCTGGCTGGCCCTAAGATTTCGATGGCCCTAACTGAGATTTTATATGAAGCCCCAAAACACTTCCAGCACAGCCACCACACTGCTAGGTGAAGAAAGAAAGCAACTTGTATAAAAGGTATATCAGTAAAGAAAATGAAAAATAACATAACATTGAAAAGAACAAATAAATAGCGATGAAAAATCAATATGAATAAAAAATGAGTAGCAAGTATATCTTGTTCTAATGAAAAAGACATTAGCAAAAATTAATGATAAATTTATTACTTTCTAGTTGCTGTTTGTCAGGTGAAAAGATTTGCCGTATATACAAGAAAACACTACGAGGTTATTTGGTCATTATTTTTGTCTACAATTTGTAACAGTTGCTGTTGTAATGTAGTGTATCGCTGCATAATGGCGCCTCCTGTCTCATGACTGGTGTGTCACCCCCTTATTTAAGATAAGATAAGATAAGATAAGACTTTATTGATCCCACGACGGGGAAATTTTTGCGTTACCTCAGCGCAGGTACAGATATCACAAGGAAATACAAAAATACAAATAAGTACAATCAATGAAAAAAAAGTAAGACAATACACTATATACAATGGTAGCATACACAGTATGTGATTAAGGATATGGTTGGAAATATGCAAGACATAAACTATATAGCTTGACATAACTATTGTACCACTACTATTCCTGTGTATAGACATGCACACACACACATGAACACACTAAATATACATATGCATACATATATACCTGCACATGTCCATACACATGGAAGGTCCATTATGCATGAAGTGGTGACCGTGGATGTTCACAGTGTCCAGTGACTTATGACATCGTGATTGAGGAGTTATAGAGTCTAACTGCTGTTGGGATGAATGATCTGCGAAAGCGCTCCTTCCTGCAGCGAGGGTGTTTCAGTTTCTGACTAAAGGAGCTGCTCAGCCCACTCACATACTCATGCAGTAGGTGATGTGGGTTGTTCATGATGGATGTCAGCTTTACTAACATCCTCTTCTTGCCAATCACCTCCACAGACTCCAGGGGACATCCCAACACGGAGCTAGACCTCCGCACCAGTTTGTCCATCCTGCTCCTGTCCCTGTCCGTGCATCCACTCCCCCAGCAGGCTTCTGCATAGAAAAGGGCAGATGCTACCACAGTGTCATAGAATGTCCTTATTAATGTCCTGCAGACTCCGTAGGCCCTCAGTGTCCTCAGCAGGTGGAGTCGACTCTGGCCCTTCTTATACAGGATGTCTGTATTTGTAGTCCAGTCCAGTTTATTGTAGAGGTGAACATCCAGGTACTTATAAGAGTCCACTATCTCAATGTCTTTCTCTTGGATGTTCACCGGTGTTGTAGGGGGTGACTTCCTCCTGAAGTCTATGATCATCTCCTTTGTCTTGCTGGCGTTGATTTGGAGTACGTTGGTCTCACACCAGCCTACAAAGTCGCTGATGACCCCCCTGTATTCCTGATCATTGCCGTCTGATACGCATCCAATGATAGCTGTATCATCTGAGAACTTCTGTAGATGGCAATCATCCGAATTATAACAGAAGTCTGAAGTGTAAAGGCTGAACAGGAAAGGTGAGAGAACCGTGCCCTGTGGTGCCCCCGTGCTGCAGATTACCACCTAGGACACACAGTCATCGAGCCTCACATACTGTGGTCTGTTGGTAAGGTAGTCGATGGTCCATGCAGTCAGCTGTTTGCCTACTCCGGCTCCCTCCAGCTTCCTTCTCAGTACTGCAGGTTGGATGGTGTTGAAAGCACTGGAGAATTCAAAAAACATGATCCTCACAGTGCTCCCCGCCTGCTCTAGGTGAGAGAGGGATCGGTGTAACAGGTAGATGACAGCGTCATCCACCCCGACTACAGAACGGTAGGCGAACTGCAGGGGGTCCATCACTGAGCCCACCAGTGGCTGAAGGTAGTGCAGGATGAGCCTTTCCATGGTCTTCATCAGATGAGAAGTCAAGGCAACAGGCTTGAAGTGGTTGGGCTCCCTGTGGTGTGCGATTTTTGGCACCGGAACCACACAGGAAGTCTTCCACAGTTCAGGAACCCTCTCCAGGCTCAGGCTCAGGTTGAAGATGTACAGGGCCACCTGACAGAGCTGGTCTGCACAGTCCCTGAGCAGTCTGGAGCAGATTCCATCCGGACCTGCTGTCTTCCTTGCCTTCGTCCTCTTGAGCTGATTTTTTGCTCTTCTTCGTACCATCTCTCTGTAATGGATTCTTCCGTGTGTACACGGACTAGTGTGCTCAAAAGTAATGTGTAGTAGAGGTAGCACTTTTATTTTTGATATTTTAAATAAATGAGTACTTTTGCAAAGTTAGAAGCTTTTGCTCATTTGCCATCCACCTGCACACCTCCGCAGTTGGCTTCATCTCCACCGCACGTTACAAATCCACTTGGGTTGGCGAACGAACTGTCATAAAATAAGTATGTTCTCAGAAGAAATGCTTCAGAGTCATCATCTCATCTATTATGTTGAGCCAGCAGGTCAGGTACTGTGGCTATTTACTGTTACATATATTCAAACACGACTTTGATATAAGAAGTTGACCATTTGAAATAAGAATCGTCAAATTCACTCCGGTAGAGTCAATAAATAATACTTACCTTTATCCTATATTTATTTTATTTTTTCCATCTCCGATTTTCTTTTTATTTCTTTTTCTTTTGAGCACCTAGATATTCTTTTAGGAGCCATTTATTCAGTGTTAGGATAATCAAAAGTCCATATTGAGATGTAGCGTTATGATGCAGTTGTTCCAATTTTGCCCAGCCACTACTGGGGCTAACTTCTGGTTAGCGATGCTAGGGCTAACCTAAACAACCACAAAGGCACTTTATGCCAGGGGCCAGCCCTGTGTTGTCGTTCTCTAGCCACATGCATAAAAAGCCAGTATATTTAAGATGCCAGGGCACATTAGCGGCTTCCACAACCCGATGTCTGCTCTTCTGTACTTTTAATTGATTAATTTTAAGTTTATAAGGATCCACCAGTTTGTTTGTTTTTTGAAAACTTAATTAGAGACTTTGTTTTCATAACTTACAAAAAAACTGACTGTACCTTTAAAATTTCAAAATCTATGGAGGTTTCTGTGTAGGCGTCTGTGGCCCTTACGCAGCTACACTTTGTCTGTTTGATCATTTAAACTCTGTTCAAACGGAAAAAAAACATCATGTGGCTAACTATGACAGTGTCAATATTTGTTGTTACAATGTGACAGTTCAAGTATGTGAACATAAAGGATACCCACCTGCTTTTTCTCTTTTACTTTTAGAACTTATTGTAGTATTTTGTTTGTGTTTCACTGGCTCACTGTACTCATATTGAATTAATAAAATTACAAGAACAAATAATTATGCACAAAAAAAGTAAATACAAATATAGCTGGATACACCCACAGACCTTCCCACCCATAAGTGAGCCGTGTCATAGAGGAGGTAACACCAGGTCTTATATAACGTATGTGTGGTGTATCATCCAATTATTTTGTCATTCATCGCTTCTCCTTCCAATACCAGGTATGATCTGTGACGCTGTATTAAGAAAAGATTTTGTTGTCAAATTGTATTCTAATATCGTGACTCATAGTAAGAAAAAGTTTACTTTGTAAGTTTGCTCTCTGTTGTTGTTTCAGAACAGTGATGGCAGCAGCAGGTTTGCCTAGAAGCAAAGAAGTGAGTGGGATCACAGTCACCAAAGGCTTATTCATCATTTTCACTCTGCTGTATCCAGCTAACCTTTCAAATTCACTGATAGATGAGGATCAACTGGTAAAATTATTGATTAGTTTTGTTTTTTTAAAATTGCATTGTTTTTGTATTGGGTCACGGACCACCCAAGCAAAATGACTGTTTTTGTTTCCATTTTGGCATAATCACATGCTTCACATGTTTGTTGACATTCCCTCTGAATATACAGGAGGAACTGAGAGAAAATGTTGAGAAACTACAGGAAGAAGTACTGAGAAAGAAGGTCAGTGTCAATGTTCATGTTATGGATGAGAGTCTGTCACTGCTAATATAAATCTTTCTAATGTTATGGAATTAGCAAAGCCAAAAAAAACAAATAACTATAAATAAAATCCATCAATGTATCTTTTTATATCTTTGATATATAAATGATATAAAAAGGATATATGTATTGATTTTGCTTTGGGTTTTTTTTGTCAGGCTGAAAACAAGCTAGATAGAATTTATACTCCACTAATCTATGATGATGCTACGCGCTTAATAGACCACCTATTTAAAATGAGAAATACAGTGGAAGAGTTTAAACTGCTCACGCCATTGCGGCATTTCATGGATGACCTAAAGAAGCTCATGGATGCTACCAAGAAGTACAAAGGCAAATACCTTGAGTTAAAAGCTGCAGAACTCAAGGACAATGAAGAGAAACTAAGTGGAATTATGAAGTGGTTAGTATTACTAGAGGGGCATAAAGATGAACTGTAGCATATTGTCTGTCTCTTTCGCTGATTCCACTGTATTCATAAAGCTTCTCTTCCATAATGTGCAGATTCAGTGTGAAGTTTTTCACTCTCATTATTATAACATTGTTATAATTTGTTGTCTTAAGTAGTATCAGTAAAGCTGACAGTTAATAATAATGTATAGGAAGAATAAACCCTGTCTGCAAATAAAGCTCATGTTTAATAATCAACGATTTGTCCAATGCTTACTCACTGATAAAATATATCATATATCATAAGTGTAGCACACCAGTCAATTAGTCACATGATGAAGGCTAACCAATTTATACACTCATATCATTAATTTAATATATACTCATTCCTCACCACTCTGAAACATAAGGCTCAGGCTTTTGAAATATGTCTGTTTATGCCTCACTGCCAGGTGTTAAGGCTACTGGATTATCACATAAAGGTATCGTCTGCTGCTGGATTAAAGCAATATTCTCTCACATTCACAATATTTGTGCTTCAGTCTGAATCACAAAATTGGTCATGTGTAAATCTTATTCTACATGATGATAAGAAAAAAAAACATTCTGCTCTTCAGGCACTGATAGGAATAAAACTACTATATATTTCTATCCTAGGTCTACTAAAACCAGCATGAACAGTAACGTTCTCTAAATTGTCAAATTACAAAAAATACATTATTAGGTCTGAAAAAGTCTGACTTTCTCTTTTTATATATACTCTTAACTTCATCTCTTTTTTAAAGCCACCTATATACATAGATAGTTAATAGGTTTATTATTACTGTTAGAGAAAGTTTGAAATAACCATATTACAAATTACTGACTGAAAACTGTACTTATTGGAAACCCAGACTGTGTATTGGTGGTATTGTAACACAATGATGCAATTAGTTTAATACGTCATGAAGATTTCTGTGAAAGTGAAACAACAGAAAGTGCTCAATCTAAACACATATCAGAGGTGCGCCATCAGGGAGGTGGCTGCAAGTCTGCATAAAAGCACTGTGTAAAGTCCCATCTCTTCATTTCATTTATCAGCTTGTATTTGCATCACAGGTAAGCTGAAAACTAATATTTACAACATCATAGTTTATTCTAGAACTTTTCACTAATCAGAGGGTGGCAGATTCGACTGAGTATTTCTATTACCATTTTTTGTGTATAGAATATATATTCCCTGGAATTTTCAAATGTTGTTTCTTTTTTGTAACTATTCTATTTGTTTTCTTACAGTGTAAAAAATTCACGTTATTTACTCCAAACAGTGATGGCAGTAACAGTTTTGGCCAGAAGCAGAGGGGTGGCTGTTTTCAGTATCACCAAAGGCCTGTTCCTCATGTCCACCCTGCTGTGTCTGATTTGCCTTTCAGCATCACTGACAAACAAGAACCAACTGGTAAACTGATGTTTGCTTTAAGTCCAATCTTTTATTTTTATCTAATGCATGTGATTGTGAGTCACCACAATCACGTCTGTTGCTGAAACTAAGTTTCTGTCAGCCATTATAAACTGTAACCACATGTCACTGCTCCCTGTTAAGATCCAGGAAGTGCTCAAGGAAAGTTACAAGGAAGCACAACAGGAAATGGATGAACTGATGGTCAGTAAAAGTTTCTCACTGCATATAAAATATACTGAGTTTGTCCCTTGTGTGCATTAAGAATAACATCATGCATGACTTTGAAGCATGACTTTGTTGTGTATTTATTGATCTTGTGCCATGAAGATTTTCTTTTTCCTATTAGGAGTGCAAGTCAGACATGCTGAAAGCTTCAGAGCTGGTAGATGAATATCTGGCTCTCATGGACCCAATGATAGCAGTGATCAAGAAATTTGACGCACTGCTTGGTAAAACAGATCCTGACACAGATATGGAGGGCCTTAAGGTTTCCATGGAAGAAACCAAAGCTGAACTAGACGGCACAAATGAAGAGCTTGATGAGGAAATTGCATCCATGGAAAAGAAACTGAGAACAATAAAGACATTGATTGAAAACTTTGGGGAGCAGCACACTGAACTGTAAATACATAAGTATTTATTTACAAGTGCTGCATCCCTTTAATTTGCACTAAAATAGTCTCTGAAAATATTTGTTTTACCTGTTTGAAAACAATGTCAATGCAAAATAATACAGAATAAAAACATTTACATTCTCTTCATGCTCTGGTAGTTGTGTCAACAACAGACAGAACTAATGACACACATTTTGACTTGGCATAATTTCAGGTGTCCTGGTAAGTAATGAAAGTGAGCATCTGCTAAATAGCACCGGGAACCCTGAAGGATCTCACAAGGCTCAGAGTGCTCATTTTCAGCTTTTTATATTATTTTATTCACAATGTCTGTGTTGTCATTTTCACAGTTCTTGCTGACACTTTGCAGTGCTCGCTGCTCTCTGCTGCAACCTGATCTGATTATTCAAAACCTTGTATGTGAGGAGCATATGATCACACAGTTTTACACCTTGGTGCAGACATGGATACTCTATTATTCTTTCTTTATGATTTCTTATGTTCAAGTTGTTTTTTGCCGATTTGTAGTTTGTTTTATACCTGTTTGAGAGCAGGCACAGTCTCTAAGGGGATGGGGGTTTGGGGGATAACAGGAGAAGAGAAGCTGCAGAGAGTAAAACTGTATATTAGGCTTTTTAATTTGGGGTTTATTACAGCCACCAGCCTTTGGTAGATAGCCTGTTAAAAGAGATGCATTTAAAATTGTAGAAGTGATTAATGTCAAGTCATCTTTGAACATATTTGTAGGAAGGTTAAGGTGAAGATAAGCTTTTTCTCCCCAAGGGTAACTTGGCAATTACAGCCAAGCGCAAACAAGCACACAATGCCTAACATCAAACAGACACAAGAAAAACAACAACAACAACAACAACACATCTATACCGTCTCTCATTTACATCATTCAGTAGCGAAGGAATTCTTAAAGCCTTTAGTCCCACATTATTCCAATTTGTATCTCCAGCCAGGTGGAAGCAGCTCAAACTGAGAGGATAAGCTGACTGAGCCGTCTGAGACTTGTTTAAAACCTTCAGATTATGAAGCCCTGAATGTTCATTTAAAGTGGTGCCTGTCACATTGCTCCACACCTGCATAATAATCTGAAATTTGTTTTTTCTTTTTGATTTTAAGAAAACTATATCAGCTGACAAAAAGTTACTGAATATAAAAAACCATGGCATTTGGATAAATGACAATATGGCTTCATGCCAAGGAAGAGCACAGCAGATACAATGTTTGCTTTTGGAGTGTTGATGGAGAAGTATAGAGAATGCCAGAAAGACTTGAACTCTGTCTTTGGTGATTATGGAGAAAGCTTATGATAGGGAGGAACTGTAATATTGCACAAGGAAGTCAGAAATGGCAGAGAAGAATGTGAGAGTGATGCCGGGCATGTATGAGGACACTGACAGTGATCAGGTGGGCAGTTTGCCTGTTTGCATTCATTCAAAAAACTATTTATAACACTCACGTCATTAAAAGACAGGACACTTTTTATATATAGTTACATTTATATAATCTATTTTTATAGTCATTGATAATTATACTTTCATTTTATTTTGGTTTAAACTTTTTTTTTTCATTCTTTTTCATCACAACTACTGAAATTTACGGCCTTGTCAGACATACATATTTTATTAGTATTAGTCCTGACACTCACTTTTGATAAGCATGCCTTTTCCCACAGTTCAAACAACTTCTGAAAGCAGCTTAAAAGTAGATTATTTAGTGCTTTGTACATTTTCATTGCAGTGCTGAGATCATCTAAATGGTAACATTTTAAGGCAGATAGTTTAATGAATAGTGCAACCCTATCCATTTAAAATTCTTACCCCTTTTTTGTAGCACATAAATTGGATTAGTGTTTGTTTCGTATGTGCCCCCATACTTTACCTCCACACGGTCTTCATAATACAGTATGGTCACTAACTATTGTCAAAGAACATACAAACACACAGTTGTATTTGTTGGCAGCAGTGGTTAACCCACAGCAAGAGGGTCTTGGGTTCTAACCTGGATAGGAGTCTTCTGTGTGGAGTCTCCACATGGCCTTGGGGATTTGCTTCAGTGTCTCTCTAAAAACATGTTAGATTAATACTTCCTGATCATGTCATGCATTCCACTATCTGATTCAAAAAAGCCTAATTACCACACATTTTCTTTTAAATTTGATTTTGGTTTTAGACGGAGGTGGTAATGTACATATTGTATCACTTTATACAGACAGTATCTGAACTAATCTATCCAGTATTAGTATCACTATGAGAGCTGCATAAAGCCTTGGCTTGTGATCAAAACTTGACAGAACGGCTATTCACCGAGGCAATACTGTGACTGTTCAAATATGTCCGCCCAAAAGAGTAAAGCATTGCATGTTGTTCTAAACGCGTCTGTCAATTTCAGTTTCATTTTTGGAATGTACTGTAGTATTTGTACTTACAGCAAATGAAGAGTTGTTTGTTTCCTATAAAAACAAGTGTAGAAGAAAAAGACAATTTAATACAGTTAATCGCTGTTGTGTAATTATCCACTTGTAATTTCCTTTTATGTTGGAGTCTTTTTCTGCTTGGTGTGCTACTAATGTAGGCATGAAATTCTTTTGTTAGTACATAGTGATAAACAGCAGCCTTGGGGAAAAATCCTAAGGTTAAGGAATAAACTCAAAAACAAGTATTCCTTAAATGATATATTTCTGTCCTCATTGCCAGACACTAACCATCACTCTTTGGTTGTGTGGTTCAGTGGCAGATGTTCAATAAATAAGATAGAAAGACACCATTAGAGTCTCTCAGTCCTTATTTGTTGTAGATTTCCAGAACATTTGGCTTTGTTGGCAGGATCACTCATGTGACTGCTTCTGGGTTAGGTGTCAGACAGTGATCTGATATGAAGTCCGGTGCTGGCGATCAGTTTGAAGTCACTGCATATCCAGTGTTGCGGCCTCAACTGACAGGACCCAAGCCGATAGTTTCCATGTCCCCTGAGAGTGCTGTGCTGACAGAGCCTGAACTTGGGGATTCTCTTGCCTTGTGAGTAGAACGAAACAAATGAAATGAAATGAAATGAAACAAGCTTTATTGGTCACATACACAATCATACAGAGTACAACATAATGTGAAATGTGTCTTGCCCGAGCTGCGCAAAGGCTGCAGATGTAGCCGCGCCATTCCAGGGCTTGGTGTTTTTTTGGCATGGGGGGCCTAGCCAGGACCCTTACTGGATACTGGGAGGAAATCGAACTTGCGACTTCCATTCCAAAGGTGTGTGGTCTTACCACTACACTATCCAGCAGAGTAGATTCTGAGGGTTCAACACTGTTTGTGAAATCCAAGCCAAGACTACTGTCACCTATGGATTTCCACCCCCCTCTGTCATTGTTTATCACCTGCCAAATCATCTCGGGTCTACTTTGTCACCAGTCTCCAATCTGTCTCTGTTGGTACTCCCTGAGGGACTTCACCTTCACTGCTCCTGGTGTCCTGAAGGGCTCTGTATTCTCAATATTCCCAGCGACTGTCAGCCAAGCCCCCTGAGGTGTTCTGTTACCTTTGCCTACATCATCCTGCTGCCCAGCCTCTGCAGGGTCTCGACCATTTGCTTCAGCAGGTTTTTGCTGTCGCGGGCAACTCTCTGCTCTCAAAGTTGAATCCTTCTGAATCAACTGACTTTTGACTTTTGGAGTGTTTCTCACTTTGATGGACAGTTCAGGATACTGTGTTAAACCTAGCTGAACTGTGGCAACAACATATGTGTCATTTACACTGTATTTGTTTACATTTTGGAAAATTAAATATGAGGAATTACCTATCAACATTTACTGTTTATTGCATAGTAGCAGAACTACTGAGTTTAAATCTAAACGCATTTTTAAAACCAAAGGAGTCTAAGGTAAGTTTTGAAAACAAAAGTGAAAGGGCAGCTCATAACCAGAGTACATAAAGCATTTGCAACGTGTCATCTCATTGTTTTCATTCGTCACCTGTACAGTGCAGCAGGTCTTCTTCCATTCACCTGGCAGGTAAGCTCAGCATTGTACCTTTGGATGTTTTTTTACTGAATACAATCAAGGATTACATTACAATTATTCACTTGCTTCAAAAATGGGGTGCAGTCAGTTGTAATCTTCCTTTGGTGACTGTGATGAAACAGGGATGAGGGGGAGTTGGTCTGCTATGAGTTTTCAACTAAACAACGTTAATTTAGCACATAACGCAGATTTAATTGCGATATTTGTCAAATCTGTTACTCAGTGAGACACGCCGTGGTGTACATGAACCAGAGGTAGACTCACTCGGTGGAACAGACTGGGCCAGATCTAACCAGCGCAAATTTAGAATTTGTCTGCCACAGTCCTTAGTGATATTGTGTTAATTCTCACAGTGATGGCAGAAGCAGCTACCAGAACAAGAGGCCGAGTCTGTGTCATCATGTGCTTGTTTCTCTACGTGTTACTGGCGATCTACTCGATACTGTGCTTCATTTGCATCGCAAGCTGGGCCAAGAACAAACTGGTAAATTTAATGATTATTTGCACATAAACACTGCAAATAATTGTTAACTGCTGAAGTGTTTCTGGACTTAAAAGGGGTTTTCATAGAAGCTTAAGCAGCTGTTATTTTATGTATTCCAATATAAATGCTGAGTGCAAAAGAAGAAACAGACACAAAGTGGGTCCAAGTTGCTCACAAGCTAACTTTGAAAGTTTGTCATGTGTAGGCAGTTAGAAAAATATATATATATAAACTATCAATAACTATATTTCAGATTAAAATATCTATCTGTGATACATTGACAGTCATGCAAATATTATGACTACGGTCTTTTCAACACAATATACTGTAATAAATTTAAATGTTTCAAAAAATGTTATTTTATTGTTTTTCATTAGGCAGAAGAAAACTATAAAAATGCAGCCATCACAAAGCTATTTGAATTCACAAATTCACTTCCTAACAAGAACCAGCTGGTAAATTAATATTTTCTTTCATTATTATTTGTTGCTTCCTTTAATTCCATTGTGTTGTTGAGCAGCTGGCATTCTCACTATGCTCTGCTTCTTTCTGCTAAACCTCAGAAAATATTCAGGAAAATCCTCCAGGCAGCAGTAGAAGAAGAAGAGAGACTGAAGGTAAGTCAGTCAGTCTCCGTGTTACTCACATGTTTGCTGAGAAAATATGCAGTTTGAGTAGATTCTAAATTATAAATTAAAAACAGCACTGCATTTGACATCAGCATACCTTTAATGTGTTACACCACACACTGAACTGTAACTCATGTAACTATTGAAAACAGCAGCACCTAAAGGAGAATGTAACATGTTTTAATTCGTGCTAAATGTTTTGTTTTGTTTTTTTCAGGCAGAAGACTACTCCTACATGGTAACTCTCTCAGGAGTTTTTGATGAAAAAGTTGATCTCCTTACTCCTAAACTGGAACTACTGGAAACATTATCAGCTGATTTTCCAGAACTGCGGGAAATAATTGCAATTGGGACGCGATTATTAAAGAATCTCAGAGCTCACTTAGACATGAAACTGATTCTTCTGGAAGATTAGAGGGTGCAGAGAAATGAATGATGAGCTTCATAAAACTGTCAAACAACAATCTGATTTTTTTTTTGTTCCCATCTGTATCCCTGTACATCTGTGTTGTGCATATTCAGTTTTTGTGAAATTACATTTCATGAAATTCAATTTTCTTAATTTTTTTGTTTTTCTTTTTGTCCATCCATCCATCTTCATCCGCTTTATCCGGGGCCGGGTCGCGGGGGCAGCCGCCTCTCCCCAGCCACCTCCTCCAGCTTATCCGGGGGAATACCAAGGCGTTCCCAGGCCAGCCGAGAGATATAATCTCTTCAGCGTGTCCTGGGTCTGCCCCGGGGCCTCCTCCCGGTGGGACATGCCTGGAACACCCCACCCAGGAGGCGCCCAGGGGGCATCCTTGTCAGATGCCCGAACCACCTCAGCTGGCTCCTTTCGATGTGGAGCAGCAGCGGCTCTACTCTGAGCCCCTCCCGGATGGCCGAACTTCTCACCCTATCTCTAAGGGAGAGGCCAGCCACCCTTCGGAGGAAGCTCATTTCTGCCGCTTGTATCCGCGATGTCGTTCTTTCGGTCACTACCCACAGCTCGTGGCCATAGGTGAGGGTAGGGACGTAGATCGACCGGTAAATTGAGAGCTTCGCTTTTACACTCAGCTCCCTCTTCACCACGACGGACCAGTGCAGCGTCTGCATTACTGCAGCTGCAGCCCCAATCCGTCTGTCGATCTCCGGCTCCCTTCTCCCATCACTCGCGAACAAGACCCCGAGATACTTGAACTCCTCCACTTGGGGCAGGAACTCATCCCCGACCCGGAGTGGGCACTCCACCCTTTTCCGGCTGAGAACCATGGCCTCAGATTTGGAGGTGCTGATCCTCATTCCCGCTGCTTCACACTCGGCTGCGAACCGTTCCAGTGCGAGCTGGAGGCCCTCACCCGATGAAGCCAACAGAACCACATCATCTGCAAAAATCAGAGATGAGATTCTGAGGCCACCAAAGCGAAAGCCCTCCGCCACTTGGCTGCGCCTAGAAATCCTGTCCATAAAAATTATGAACAGAACCGGAGACAAAGGGCAGCCCTGGCGGAGCCCATCACCCACCGGGAACGAGTCCGACTTATTGCCGGCAATGCGAACCAAGCTCTTGCAACAGTTGTATAGGGATCGAATGGCCCGTAGCAATGGGCCAGACACCCCATACTCCCGCAACACCTCCCACAGGACACCCCGAGGGACACGGTCGAATGCCTTCTCCAAGTCCACAAAACACATGTAGACTGGTTGGGCAAACTCCCATGCACCCTCAAGTATCCTGGAGAGGATAAAGAGCTGGTCCAGTGTTCCACAACCAGGACGAAAACCGCATTGTTCCTCCTGTATCCGAGGTTCGACTAGCGGACGAACTCTCCTTTCCAGCACCCTGGCATAGACTTTCCCAGGGAGGCTGAGGAGTGTGATCCCCCTGTAGTTGGAACACACCCTCCGGTCCCCCTTCTTAAAGATGGGGACCACCACCCCGGTCTGCCAGTCCACAGGTACTGCCCCTGATCTCCACGCAACATTGCAGAGGCGTGTCAACCAGGACAGCCCTACAACGTCCAGAGCCTTCAGGAACTCAGGGCGGACCTCATCAACACCAGGGGCTCTGCCATCAAGGAGTTGTTTAACTGCCTCTGTGACCTCGCCCCCGGAAATTGGCGGGTCATTCCCCTCATCCCCAGACTCTGCTTCCTCCTCGGAAGACGTGTCAGTGGGATTAAGGAGGTCCTCGAAGTATTCCTTCCACCGCCTGACAATTTTCTCAGTCGACGTCAGCAGCGCTCCGCCAGCACTATACACAGTGCAGGTAGAGCACCGCTTTCCCCTCCTGAGACGCCTGACGGTTTGCCAGAATCTCTTCGAGGCAGTCCGAAAGTCTCTTTCCATGGCCTCTCTGAACTCCTCCCACACCCGAGTTTTTGCTTCAGCCACTGCCTGAGCCGCATTCCGCTTGGCCTGTCGATACCTGTCGGCTGCCTCCGGAGTCCCACAGGCTAACCAAGCCCGATAGGACTCCTTCTTCAGCCTGGTGGCTCCCTTCACCTCTGGTGTCCACCATTTGGTTCGGGGATTATCACCACGGCAGGCACCAACCACCTTGCGGCCGCAGCTCAATGCAGCAGCTTCGGCAATGGAGACGCTGAACATGGTCCATTCGGACTCAATGTCCCCAGTCTCCCTCGGAATGCTGTTGAAGCTCTGCCGGAGGTGTGCGTTGAAGATCTCGCGGACTGGGGCCTCTGCTAGACGTTCCCAGCACACCCTCACTACGCGTTTAGGTGCACCAGGTCTGTCCAGCGTCCTCCCCCGCCACCTGATCCAACTCACCACCAGGTGGTGATCAGTTGACAGCTCAGCCCCTCTCTTTACCCGAGTGTCCAGAACATATGGTCGCAGGTCTGCTGATACGATTACAAAATCGATCATCGACCTACGGCCTAGAGCGTCCTGGTGCCACGTGCACTTATGGACACTCTTATGTTCGAACAGGGTGTTCGTTATGGCCAAACTGTGATTAGCACAGAAGTCCAATAACAGAGCACCGCTTGGGTTCAGATCAGGGAGGCCGTTCCTCCCAATCACGCCCCTCCAGGTCTCGCTGTCGTTACCCACGTGAGCATTGAGTCTCCAGGTGGAGCACCCTCTGGGTACTCTGAACTGCCACTTGGCGCATAAGCGCAGATGACAGTCAGGACCCATTCCCCGACCCTAAGGCGCAGGGAACAAACCCTCTCGTCCACCGGGAAAAACCCCAACGTACCGGCAGCAAGCCAAGGGGATATTAGGATACCCACCCCAGCCCACCGCCTCTCACCAGGGGCAACTCCAGACTGAGACAGAGTCCAGCCCCTCTCCAGGAGACTGGTTCCAGAGCCCAAGCCATGTATAGAGGTGAGCCCGACTATATCTAGCCAGTACCTCTCAACCTCACGCACTAACTCAGGCTCCTTCCCCACCAGAGAGGTGACATTCCATGTCCCTATTGCCAGTCTTGGCAGCCGGGGGTCAGTCCGCCAGGGCCTCCGCTCCTGGCCGCCACCCGGCACACAATGCACCCGACCCCTATGGCGCCTCCTGCGGGTGGTGGGCCTTTCTTTTTGTTTCCAAGTAAAATCAAACATATTCCTTCAAATAATACATATTTAAATTCTTTTAGTTAATGTTTGGCACATTTTTTACATTATGACATCCTTGACCAATGATTCTTCAACTGTAAATCAAGTGTGTGCTTAAAATATTACACATCATTTTACATCCTAAATACTATTTCAAGTCTTGAGTAGTGCTTAATAATCCAGGTTAGGAAATCTCTGCTTTGGAATCTGGATTATATTATGTGCAGATTTAATTTCCCCAAGCACAAAAGCTTAAAAACAAGCAAACAACAACAAGAAAAAAAGCAAAAATCAAAACAAAAGGCAAACAAACTGAGGATTCACCCGATGTGTAGACTGTGAATTGGAAATGCCTCTGATATAACAAATATAATGAATGCATGCAGCTACTTTTTATACAGTGAGGTCTTTACGTTTTGTATTGTGCTTGTCTGCATTTTGTTGTTTTGAAACCAAACAGTCAAGATGTGACTAAAGTTTAGACTTTCAGCTAAAATATTATAATTTTCCTTAATTTTCCCTGTCATAAATATTAAAGAGGTTAGCATTACTTCTCAGTTGCAGTGAATTGATATGAGAAAAAAAACTGTAGAAAACTAAACAGAAGAAAGTAGTAGAGAAATAACAATTGAACATAAAACAGTGAGACACCCACTGCCTGATCAACCCTGGCAGGGCCTCCTTGAATGAGGGTATCTAGTGATAATGGCCGAAACACCCGATGAATCCAAGGTCCACTACTGACGATGTGTCCCAAATTATAATATGATAATCTAGATCAGATCTCTAATCCCTTAACCTAACCAAGGAAGGTAAAAAAAAAATGGCAGATTAGCTTGGTTAAAAGACCGAAACACCCTGAGAAGTTGAGGCACACAATGATGTGTCCCGCTGGTAAAGTTTCTGGGCTGCCTTTCCTCATAACAGTCGTCCCTCAAGACTTTCTCCATTTAAAGCAATGCATTATCAGGGATTGTAACATCCAGTCCTTTTACTGAATCACCCTGCACAGCGCCACTCTCTTAGAAATTATACATGCGTACAACAAAATGTTTTTTTTAACTTTTGTTTTACATTCAAATTCAGACCCAGGATGTAAAGCATGAATAGTCAGAGTTTTATTTTAAATAAAATGCCACACTGATAAACTTTCCAATACTTGAAAGTTTGGATGGACATATTTGCATACCTGAGAGCTGAGTCTGTTTCCAGAGTCAAGTTTGTGATTAAATCTAAGTGATAATTACTGCAGATGTAACACTTAATCTAGTTCCAATCATGAAAAAAATATTCAGTATTAAAAAATGGATGTGAATATTAGTCAGTTAAAATTAAATATCTGTGTTATGTTAAAGGCGACCACAATACCAGGAAGTTGATGTTTGCTGTTACTGTCAACATCATATTTAAATATACATATATATATATTGAGACAATTGAGAGGGTGCCTGATAAAGTACGACACCTGCTGGTCACTTTTTGTAGTTACTCTTGTGCTTGTTTTTTCCTTTGATTTCTTTCTAAGCGCAGACTTTACCGTCTGAAGTAAATCAAAGGGAAAACTTACCAGTCCAATCATTTTGAAAATAGATTGTGCTCTCTCAGCGTCACAACCAACTTTTTGTTTCAGAAAAACAGTAATTCAACGAGATAATCAGTACATGTACAGACTTGCTCAGTTAACATCTATATAGATGCTTTCCATGTGTAACTGTCACACCATGGCAGTGAGGGCAGATTTTGGTCTGATGAAACATTTTTGAGCGTCAGAACATAGAGGACATACAGTGCATTCACGGCGCTTCACTTTCACTTCCACATTTTGTCATGTTAAAGTCTTATTCTAAAATGGATTCTATATGTTATACCTAATAATGACAAAGTGAGAAAAAGTTTGCTTAAAATTCTTGCAAAGCTTTTTTTTTTAAAAAACTACAATATGCTGTAAAATGTACACAAGTATTCTTAACCGTTTCCATTACACTCAATACTGAGCTCATGTGCATGCTGTTTCCACTAGTCCTCTGTCAGACATTTCTACAACTTGATTGAATGAATAGAACAACTCTATCTGTTTTCCTATTCATTCTATTTCCGGACCCATTTGTTACTGGTCCCCACACTCACACCCCTGGACCTCTTCGTGGGGACATAACAATGTGAGGGCTCGTCCGGGATATAAATTGAAGGAACAGTGATTAAGTTTTGGTGTGTTTGCCGGTCGCTTGTTTAGTTGTATTGTATCTCCTATGCTCTCTCTCCAGTTAGCACAGGGGAGTGCCAGATCAAGCTGTAGCCCCATCAGTGTCTACACCTGTTGCTCAGGGGCTGTCTGAGACAATCTCAGGTCAAAAGCAGCGACTAAGGAATATCTTGAAACGAAAAGGGAGATAAAACGATTCCAGAAAAGCTGAGATGCTGTGTAAAATGTAAATAAAACATTGTTGTTGTTCTTTTTCAGTCTTTAAAACATAGTTATAACTTTTTAATAAGCAAAAAGGAGTGTCAGAAAGTGTTTTGCATCTCTTAATATAATCAACAACTTTGTTTTTCAATACCAGTTGTCAGCCACTGAAGTGGATTAGCTAGAATATACATAACCAATTTAAATATTGGTATAAACATTTTTTTGTTTGTTTGTTAAACATTACTTTTGTAATGTAGTGCCTTCTGCACTCTTTCACAGTTTTTTTTTAATTCTGTTTTTGTCACTTAGGTATTTTTGTGTACTCTGCTGTACTCATAAACGTGTGGCTGGAAGGCCTGATTCTCTCTCAAAAGATCTCAAAATTAGTTTATTGACTTTTATTCTATTGGAGTCAAAAAGGGTACTCAAATAAACAAGAGGGGAAAAAAAGAAAAGACCTAATTCTGTTGGACAAGAGAGTTTATAGAAGAGCAAGGTCAAACTTGGAGCCAAAGGAACAATGCCTCACACTTTGTTAAGTCATAGCACACAGACTCAACAAAAGACAAAAGACAAACTCTCACATTCAGACTGTCTGGACTCATTCTAACTCTTACTTAAACAACAGGAGCCATTTCCCTCCTTTACTCTGGAACAGTCTAACATTATTTAATCCTTGCATCCATGACTTTGCCCATGCCTGTGTTTGATCTTGGCAACTTGTTCACCCCTAGGTGGCACTATGTCCTTCACTGCCACCATCCTTGTTCCCTGTGCTTGCATCTATGTTCCTTCTATCATAACTCTGGGATTTTGTTATTCTATTAAAACTTTTCTGAGGGCTTTGTTGTCCTCTCGCTTGACTTTGAATTCAAGGATGCAGACAGACATTTCACTGCTTCTTACAAAGTATTTACAAACATGCTGCTTTAATTACGCATGCTCATAACAAACCTAAACGTGGGATGAATTATATGAGGTATACCAACATGTGTGTAACTTATTGCAAGTGTTATAATATTTTTCAATGGGAGTTTGATTATAAGATATACTTCAAAACACTCATGTAACTTAACTCCAGTGATTGCCTTTTCTGTGAGTGAGGCACTCTATATAATTACTTCCCAATGATTTAGTAGATATGTGGATTAAACAATGATGAACAGTAATTATTTCCCAAACATTACACACACATACTAGGAAACTGACTGTGAGACACACACACCTACACACACACCTAGTTATTGGCATTTAAAGTTATTTGTTAATCAAATGTGAAACCCTGAGCTTCAAATGCAAATATGGAAGAAGTCTTATAGATACGAGAAAACATAGTGCAACACACCTAGAAACAAATTACCCAAGCACACACACAGGAGAGCCAGTATTGGCGTGCCAGTGTAATCTATTAAAGCATATTGTGATGCCACCTCTTCATTTTTTAAAAATGTATTACATTCCTTCTTGAGTGATTTTGCACTAATATTCGAGTCAACAAATACTGTGATTTACAACAAAAACCAAAAAAAGCTGCTGATTTTTTTTATTTTTATTTGTATGTATGTGTAGTTCTATTTCTATGTATTATATTAAAACTTATGTGATGTGTATGTTTAAAAAATGTTACTATAACTCATTACCGACAGGCAGAGGTAGGAAGTAACAAAGTACAAATATTTTGTCTGTAATTGAGTAGTTATTTTTTTAGCAACTTTTCACTTTTACTCCCTGCATTTTAAAATAAATCTCTGTATGTTCTACTCCTTACATTTACAAAACAAAAAACTTTTTGAAAGCAATTTCACCACCATCATGTGTCAAATAAATTTCTCAGCTTCAACAATAAGTTGATTCTTCAGATGATGTGGCAGCAGTAAATGGGCTAGGGTGTTTTTTAAGCAGTCGCGTTTTGCATTTTCACATAGAATTCCTGTGAAGTAAAACAGGCAAATATCTGTGAAACAAAAGTGAAAGCCTGACGTAAAAATGCAAGCAAAAATAATAGTTTTATCACCTCAGTTGACATAATACGAACAACACTGGAACACACCCACACACATGGAGGAAATGGGAGGTGGAAACAGCAGTGTATATTTAAAAGGACAAAGGAGCTCTGGTCATTTATTCATTCACCAGATTCTTTTCACGTTACAGGTAAGTCTGAAAATTAAAACTGATCATCTCATAGTTTATTTTAAGACTTTTAGAAAATGATTTGAAAATTTTACAAAATGTGTTGCAGTTCAGTAGTTTCAGCATTTCTTTGTAATTTGTGTGTTCTTCAAACATCTTGATGTTTTAAATCTTTTGATTTAAAATAATAATGAAGCTAGAATTTAAAACTCTCCAGTCTGGAAACGTATTATTCACCTCTTTTTCCTAACACTTGTACATTTTCTTTTTAGAAACAGACTTAAACAGAACAGTGATGGCAGCAGCAGCTTTAGCCTCAAGCAGTGGAGTGACTGTTTCCCGCACCACCAAAGGCCTGTTTCTCATGTTCACCCTGCTGTGTCTGGTTTGCCTTTCAAGTGCCCTGATAGACAAGGACCAACTGGTACATTCAACATTGCTCAGTCAGCAATTTTACACTTAAGGACCACTAGTTTTTGCTTAATATTCAGTGACTTTATTGAAGTAATTTGCAAGTCAACAGACTTTGCGAGTGACCACAAATACGTTTTCTTATGAAATGTGTTGGGTTTTTTTCCATTTCTTTATATGTTATTCAGACTTTTTGACATTTCTATCTGATTATAACAAAAGAAACAGTACAAAAATAAGCAAAACAACAACACAAAACTGTTATATTTCAGACAGAAATGGTGTAGGCCATTTGTGCACCAAAGCAGCAATGTAACAGAAAACAGTGTTTCATAATAACACTAATATCATTAGTATTTGTTACATTATGCAGTATTTTATAACTTCAGTCATACATCTATTGAACAATAACCATCTCAATGGTCACTTTGGATTTTCAGGAACAACTCAGAGAAACCTATCAGAAAACACGACAACAAATAGAAAAACTGAAGGTCAGTACATGTTTCTCACATACTTGCCAAACATTGTCTAAGAGTAGTGGTGTATTAGAGAGCTGTAAAGGTGATTTGTTTACATATTAAAAAAATTATAATGTGGCAGTAGTAAACTGAATTTGTGTAATGTTATTAAAGTGATTAAATGTTGTCCTATTAGGCTGAGCATGAGGAAGAGGTGGCCTCCACTACAGAGCTGATGAATGAATACATGAGCTTTATGGACCCGATGATCGCACTGATGAAGAAAACCATGCAAGCATCACATGATGCTGATTTTCCTCCACTAGATAAATTTATGGAGAACGTTAAGAATTATGTGAAGCAAACAGAAGCTTATATTAACAGGAAGCACGAGGAGATCGGCGAAAAAATTGAGGAAAGTGAGAAGAAACTGGGAAAAACTAAGAAACTTATTGAATTTCTTGAGGAACAGGAAGCTGATTTGTAACTTAAATGTCAGTCTTTTTTCTTTTTCTCTCCTTTTCTCTAATAGAATCTATTTAGTTCCCCTGTCATATAGTACTTTGTAAAACTATGGTTTAACTTTTTCTGTCATCCTTCATTACAGTTTGACATAAAGTAACCTAGGATTTTGCTATTAGCTACAACTGTTCAGAGGATATTATGGGAGTACATCTGTGGTACTCCCATCTTTTTCTGACATGTCTTGTTTTCATTAGTGGAAGCAATGTTTATATAAATTGACACATAATAAAGACATATACCGAATTTTAGTATTGTTTGTTGTCAAAATATCTACAGTGGTGTGAAAAAGTGTTTGTCCCCTTCCTCATTTACTAGTGTTTTAGCACATTAGAATATTTGTCACACTTAACTGTAGCTGTTTCAGATCATCAAAAAAAAAAAAAAAATTAGACAAATGCCACTTGAATAAATGGTCAAATGATTTAAATGATGACTCCTTTAATTAAGGAAGAAAAGTAATCCAAACCAGCCTGGTCCTGTGTGAAAAAGTAATTGCCCGTCTTGTTAAATCGTGATTTAACTGTGATTAAATTAGTTTAGTTTCACTAAACATACTCAGGCCTGATTGCTGGCAGACCAGTTGAATCAAGAAATCATTTGAACAGTACTACTCTGATAAAGTGAAGCAGGCTAAAAGATCCCAAAAAGTACCACATCGTGCCATGATCTAAAGAAACAAACTTCACACGTCTCATGTCAGAGTTCATGATTCAGCAATAAGAAACAGACTAAAAAAACTCAAAAAAATGCAAAGGCTTGTGTCACATTTGTGAGACACTGTATCTCTCGCAAAAATAAACAACTTTTTCTTTTATGTAATATCCCTAGCAACTAAAATGCATGTAATCTATTTACAAATTATGTAACATATAATCCAAATTGTCCATTCATCCATTCGCTTCCACTTATCCTGTTCAGGGTTGCTGGAGCCTATCCCAGCTGTCATAGGGCAAGAGTCAGGGTACACCCTGGACAGGTCACCAGTCGAACACACAAAGACAGACAACTATTTGCACTCACTTTCAATTTAGATTAAACAATTAACCTATCCTCACATCTTTGCACAGTGAGAGGAAGCTGGAGTAATCCCACACAAACACAAGGAGAACATGCAAATTCCACACAGAAAGACCCGAGCCTGATGGTGGAATTGAACTCAGGACCTTCTTGCTGTGCAGCAACAGTGCTAACCACCGTGCCACCCAAATTGCTTGTCCACTTTTGAAATATCTAAACAATGCATTTATCATTTAGTGCATTCTAAAGTTAACTTATACTAGTAGAGTTTTTTAAAAAGTTTATTTTTCCAAACCACATGTGAAACCCTGTGCTTTGAGTTATTGTATGTCACTTGTTTTCCATGTTGAAACTATTTCAACGATTTCTGCCACTGTAACAGACACACACATACACACGGATTGAAGATCAGAACAGAAAAGAGAGTAAGGATGAGCCAGCACTGGAGGACCACTCACATTGTGTGTGCCATAGGTTTGAGTCAGTCTGCTATCATCTCTCATCTGTTATCTCAGGATGGTGGTGTATGAGAAGAGTCTGTTTGTTGTTTTCACAGAGTAGTTGAAGTTGACGGTAGTTGAAGTTATTTAATCAAATATTGATATCTAGTGTCACTGAATTTATGTCATTTTGCTACACAAAATATTGCAATTCTACATATTTGTAACCCTTCACCCTGTTATTTACATGTCATTATTTTTTTCTTTCTACTCTGTCTCCTTTTACTCTCTTTGATTCTTTTAATTTCTTTCTCTTCTTTCTTCTTGCTTTCCCCTCAAGCCTCAGTGGTCTGATCAGATTGCTTAAGCTAACATAGATTTAGATTTGCAATCTGTTGCGGATTTCAGTCTTTCAAAGATGTGTAAGACAATTTAAAGAAACCTTCATTTATTCACAGAACAGATGCATTTATCTAATCATGTACAGAATATCTTAACAATTTCTTAAAAAGAAGACAAACCCTATAATTTATACCAGTTTCTATTATCTAATATAGAAGACAAAACTTAGTTATTCATTTATAGACCATTTTCATAGCTGACATATAGAAAAGACAAAAACAGGAATGTATTTATGGTGTAGAGATTTCAGAAAAAATATTCTGTTTGGGAGCAGTTCACTTTCATGCCTTACCAGGACAATTGAACCTATGCCAGGTCAAGATGTCTGTCATTAGTTTTGTCTGTCGTTGACATAACTAACAGAATATCAACATAAAGTAAATGTTTTTATTTTGTATTATTTTATTTTACATTTACATTATTTATATTTTCAAATATTGTGATAGTTGTATTTAAATTGTATGAATGTATTCACTACAAGTTTTCAAACCTCCAAAAATAATTCATAGTTTTAAAGGAAGTTCTAGTAAAAGGGGTGCAGCAAAACTCGTCCAAAACTCAAACATGGCAATGGTGGACAAGCGGGGCTAAAAACTTTTAAATATTACTGTTTCTGGGTCACAAAATAAACTTTTAAGTTATTTTCAAGCGAGAATGTAGCTGTGTAAGCTTCAAATATCTGCTCGATTTATCAAGATATCATATATTTCCAAACGTGCTCTGACATTTTCGGAGACGTATGTGACCCACCAGCTCCACAGCAGATAGCGAGGGCGAGGATCACTAGAGCCGACGAGAACAGCGGACTCCCGGCACATCGTTTTCAACTACTCAGGTTAAACAAACCCCAAACCCCAGCAGCTGTCTATTGTATTGAGTGTCCACTAAAATAAAAATAAAAGTGTTCTAACATCTCACCTGCTTGTTTTTATTAAGACATACAAGTACACTATTTTTATTAATAGAGATTTCGCTATTGAGGTTAAACATGATTTATAAGTCACTTCTAAATGTTAATGTTAGGTTTATTTCAGTGTTTTATTTGTTCCTGAGTAAATCAGTTTGGCTGTGATTAAAGTTAAGCTTCATAACATATTTCTTACAGTTAAATTAAGAGGGGACAGCAGTAAAAACTCCGGACTTGTGACATCATCAAGTACGTTGGTGTTCCAATTATACAAATCGCGAGTCCGTGCTCGTGTTCTCGGTAAGTCCGTTCTCGCCGAGAACGCGAGTACGTACTTGCGTACTTAGAATTGCGAAAGGGCCAGTGAGTGATTGAGTGATTCGTTTGCTCTATGATTCAGTACAGAACGGAGGGAGTGAGTAGCTCAAATGTGCTGTTAGCATGTTAGCAGAGCGATGCTACTGTGAACCAAGGAGCTATTGTCTTGATGTGAGCTTCTACTCAGGGTATTTTCTTCCAGTTCAGAGCAGAAGTTTTTTTGTTAAGATACTGGATGTTGTGTTTTTCTCCACAATTTTAATTATAAGCTAGGTATATTGCTGCTAACAGCAACAGGGATGAGTCAGTGAGTCAGTTGGGCTTGTGAATCATGATTCATGAGTCAGTAAAGTGATTCTCGAGTATTGAAAGATTTGTTCATGATTCGCGCATCACTAGTATACTGCATGATGCTGTAGATGCAGCAGCAGCAACAGTTGGAGATGTAGTAGACACACTGGCATCTTTATTACTATTCTGCCCCTCTGTTGTTGCTTTACTGGGTTTCTTTGGCTGGCGCATTTCTCAGGTTTCCCAATAGTGGGCAGTATTACCCCTTCAGTTTGTGGTTTCTTCTTTAGTTATTTGGTGTGCACTACACTACCCCCTTTGGTGATGTGTTGTAAGCAGCAGGCAAAGTTCACGCAGGCAGTGTGAGAAAATCAGTGTTGCCAACTCAGCGACTTTGTCGCTATATTTAGCGAGTTTTCAGACCCCTTAAAAAAAGACGTGAAAGCGCGTATCGCTTTTACTCTCAACAAGCAGCGGGTGCTGTAACGCAGTCAGTTCTTCTTTTACTCTTATGCTGTTTTGTGGATCACAAGGTTTAAAACTACTTATAAACACACACACACACACAAAGTAACTCCACCAGAGCGCCTATTTCGGGTCACTTTTGCCGGTCCAAGCCCGGGTAAAGGAGCAGGGTTGGAATTGTGACATTAAAAAAAACAATAATTGCTAAAAGAAATTTAATTTGTAGTTCTAAATAAACTCTAAATGCATTTAGGACGTTTTTTACTCACTTTATGTCTCTTCCACGATGTTATTTCTCTCTGCAACAACATAGGTTACAATTAGATTAGCATGACCAATTATGCAAATTAGGCGATGACGTCATTTAGCGACTTCTAGCGACTTTTAGGACAACCAATAGCAATTTTCCTTACTGAGGAGTTGGCAACACTGGAGAAAATGCATGGAGCAGAAAACAAGCTGCACAACTTTAAGCCCAGTTTACATCGTTGGGGAGTTTGTTGAGCCATAATCTGTAAGTAAGCAATGTCTAGCTTTATTTTCTGTATGATTTGTCACTTTCATGTTACTTAAAAGGTTATTTGAACGTATAAAGGAAAGATGTTTATGGTGAATGTAAAGCATAAGAAAAGCTATGTTGCTAACTTGTTTTTGGTTACAAAATATGTCAATACTTATGCTTACGTATTATTTTACTGTATGTTCACAGTCTTACAAATTAAAAGAGGAAAAAACGGTCTTCAGTTAAAGACACAAAGACAAAGCGATGTGTCTTGTTGTTCCTGGAACCATCTCCTCTTATGTTAAGCTCGCTGCATAGGGTGAATAGCCATACATTCACCTGAGGGCAGCAGAATTACTATCACACTCAACTGACTGCGTTTTATCTTCCCAATGCACTGATGGGTGGACAGTTCTCAGGTGCCTGTGCAGGCTGTTTGTGGAGCCGGCTCTATATGATAACCTTTTCTTGCAGACTGTACATTCTGCCTATGTATTGTCAATAAAATTGAAATGGTTCCAGATTTTGCTTCTTTTCTTGGTGTCAATCATTTTCTTTACTATATCTTTCTAATGTGATGATGTTGTCTTTTGGAAAAAATCAGAAACACAGCTCCAAATAACGTGAAGATTCATCAGCCAGATTAAGTGTTTACTGAAAATTGACAGGGATAGTGGACATCATCATCACAATTCCAATCAATCCTTTCCACACAGAGAAGCATAAACACACTCGACTATCATTAATCAAATATAACACGCATATACAAACACGATTTGTAATTCAGTTTACAATAGGGCTAATTCGCTCAGTCAGCAAGTGGCGGTATCCTCGTACACTGGGGAGTCTTCTGTTTTGTTTAACTGCCATTAAACAAAACAGAAGAAGAAGAGAACATCTGCACATGCGCGGTACGGATAGTACGAGTAGACCTAATCCGTAACTATCTTTTTTTTCCCCTTTTTGTCTACATTATATTGAAATGTTTCATTATTGCAAACGTTTTAAGAGATACTGTTAATGTCTTACCAGATAATCTGACCCGTAACTATCGTAAAATGCTTCGAGCGGAAGTAGATGCCTTTCGCACATGTGTAGCAGTCTCCTCTTGTGGTTTGCAGAGGTTGCTCTTTCTGAGCAACACTCTGCTGAGTGACCTCCGACCCGGAAGCTCCTCCTCGTGAGAGCTGTCCCTCCGACAGCTGATTCGGGCACTTCAGCTGTTTCTAATTAGACTCTAATAAGACTACTTAAGCCAGGGTTGAGTGATGGTCAGCGCTGGAGTATCGCACCAAGCCTGGTAGTGACTCAAGCATATAGTTATGTGTCTGTCGCAAACAAAACGGCTCTTAGGGACAGATTTTGAAGTGAACAACGGGAGCCGGCTCCGTGTTTCCTTTTTTTTTTTTTTTCTTTCTCTCACCCTCTCTCTTTCTTACTTTTTTTTGCTTCACACCGCACGTGAGTCTTGTGTTTGCGCTGAGCAGAGGGTCGCAAACACAGCCTTATGTTTGCCCACTCGCAGTACCACAGAAACAGAGCAGGAGGGAGAGGGAGAGAAAGAGAGCCAGGGGCAACAACAAGAGACAACATCATCACATTAGAAAGTTATAGTAAAGAAAATGATTGACACCAAGAAAAGAAGCAAAATCTGGAACCATTTCAATTTTATTGACAATACATAGGCAGAATGTACAGTCTGCAAGAAAAGGTTATCATATAGAGCCGGCTCCACAAACAGCCTGCACAGGCACCTGAGAACTGTCCACCCATCAGTGCATGGGGAAGATAAAACGCAGTCAGTTGAGTTTGATAGTAATAAAGATGCCTATTGCAACTGTTGCTGCTGCTGCATCTACAGCATCTTGCGCTATATCACCACCACCACCTATACCAAACCAGAGCTCTATTAGTTTTTGCAGAGGTCTGTGACCCCAGCAAGACAGAACTCAATTGATGAAGACCTGGCAAAGATGATTGCACTTGATTTCAAACTATTTCAGCTGTGGGTGTTAAAGGATTCAGAAAGTTTATTCATGCACTGTGTAAGGAAGAGGACTCCCTTACTGCATTTATTTATATTGTATTGTCTGTATAGCACTTTAGAGCACACCTTTCACTTTATTAAAAGCACCTTATCAAGCACTTTATGAGCATTGCACTTTAAACATGGATTTGCACACAAGAAGTTTAAATATTTATTGACTATTTATTGGGAATTTTAAAATCAGTTGGTAGCCTTGTTTCAGATCCTGCACAGCTGCTCCTCATCAAGGAATGTGGTGGTTGTCTGTCAGGAGAGAAGAATGGTGATTGAGATTGTGATTAAGGTTTACCAATAAGGAAAACTAATGCAAATGTGTGTGTGAAATCTAGGGATAAAAGTGGTGCAAATAAGTGTTTGTAAGTTAATGATTACTCACCTTTCTTGCCTGTGTCCTCTTCAAGGTGTTTGGGCAAATGTTTCCCTGGGGGTCCAGACACCATTTAAAGGTTCCGGGAGAGACCATTGGTAAAGGGAGTGTGGTGAATCTTTTTGTGCTTGGGTTTCTGGGTTTTTATAATATTGGGTTTGGTGTAACATTAAAGTGTGAAGTATTTATTAATATGTAAATGTGAAAATGTATTTATGTATTTATTTATTCTTATTGATATATTGTATACTGTGGTGGAAGGTTGGGATTTAAGAATTTACCTGAGAGTGGAATAATGGTTAAGTCTGTGACAGCTGAACATATTTAAGGCTGCCAGTTGTCATTAGAGGATGGATTTTTGTGCTGTGAAGAAGCTCGACAAGTTAATTGTTTTAAGGAGAGCCATATAGCAAATAAATACTTTGTTCCACTACACTTGCCTTGGTCTGTCTCACTGTGTTTCCAGCCGCTAAGGGCTGCCCTGTTACACACTGAATCCTATGTATGCAATTACAAGCAGGAAAACACTCTCCCAAAAATCATCCCACGCCTATGTGACAGAGAACGTGCATCTTCTTTTTTGTTTTGCATATTGATTTATATTTTATTGTGTTGTGGTTTGCAGTGTTTTGTGTTGTTTTCCTTGAAATTTGCTTAAAAGGAAAAGGCTGAATTAAATTAGTTAAAATAGTTAAAAGTAGAAATGTAAATAGTTGTTTTTTGTATTTTATGTGTATTTTGTGTTTTTTGTACTTTATAATTTATTTTATACATTTTATGTGGAGTGAATGAGTAAAAGTATATAATAAACATAAATAAATAAACTTTTTTTACATTAGTAATTCATTGTCTGCACAATTTTATATTGCTGTTGATAATAAATTAATTAAAGCAACAAAGTCGAAAGAGCCAGGTTAGGGTTTTCTTTTTTTGGATAGGCGAGCCGAAAGAGCCGGTTCTCTAAAAAGAGCTGGAATTCCCATCACTACAAGCGTATTGTTGGGTAATTGCTAGCGAGCTGAGCTGAGCTAACTGTGTTTGTGTTTGCTGTCTTCAGGAGGAAGGGCGAGACGGAGAGACTGGAGGAGAGATTCACGGAGTTTGGGGAATTTATTGTACACTGACGCATTGCCACACACCACGGGAAAAGGGAGTGCCACGAAGCAAGATTTGCACTGTGGATTGTTGTTTACTCATTTCTTCACAGTAAACAATAGCACTGATCTACTGTACCGAGGGGTCCGAGTCTGGGTCCGCTAACCACTTCTGACTAGTACAACACATCAGATCGTCGCAAAGCAGGTAAGATCAGTAACATAAAATATGATGCTTGCAAAGTGTAACATTAAAATTTGTTCCAGTGTGTGTATGTGTCAGTTTCTTATTTATGTTATTGACATGGTGTTTTCTTAACCTAATAGATTCTTTTAATCCTAACAGTGATGGCAGAAGCAGCTACCAAAACAACAGATCTTATTTGACTTGTAACTCATCAGTGACACCCTGGAAAATAGAATGAGCAAAATTCATGAACAAATATGTAATAATACATAAAGTTTTATATGATCTTAATAGTTATTGTTTTGTAGGCTGTTTTGTTGTTTTTGATTTAGAAATTAATAATTTTACTACTATAAAAACTCATCATCTAAGTAGACAAACTATCTACTAATGTACATATATTATTTACTAAAACTAAAATGTTATAAAACTTATTGTTTGCAAGCTGCTGAAAATCTGGGACCAATAACTAATGGGTCTCTATTCCTATAAAGTGGACCAGAAAAAGGTTAGTTCAGTCAAAATGAAAGTAAAACTGCAGCTAATGCACGTGAGATGAAAGAAAGTGAAAGGACAACAGAGTATAGGGAACCTTTCAAACACGCCACCTCATTGTGTTTTCATTATTTACCAGCACAGAACATCAGATCGTCGTCCATTCCCAAACAGGTAAGATCAGTAACATAAAATATGATGTTTGCAAAGTGTAACATTAAAATTTGTTGCCGTATGTGTGTGTGTCAGTTTCTTATTAATGTTATTGACATGGTGTCTTAACCTAATGGGTTCTTTTAATTCTAACAGTGATGGCAGAAGCAGCTACCAGAACAAGAGGGCGAACTTGCTTCAGATTCATCAAGTGCTTGTTTGTCTTTATAATTCTGTTCATCTTATCTCTTCTGTGCCTTATTTTCATTGCAATCTGGGCCAAGGACCAAGTGGTAAATTCCTCCTTTGTCAATCTCTTGATGTGGTAGTAATTACAGGATTATTTGCACATGCATGTAAATTCTTCCAGTAATTAAGAGCTCATTAAATGTTGGAATTGCTCCCTTTTTGTAATGGGTTATAAAAGCCACTGTTGTTCTCTCAAGTTTCAGCAAATACTGAAAAGAGTAAGCGAAGAAGTTGACAAACACAAGGTGGGTCAGTTTGCAAGTTTCTCACAAGGCTTTAAAAGTCTGTTATGTGTGTTGACAGAAAAAAAAACATTATTAAAAGTATTTTCTTTATTAATTATTAATAAACATATTATGAAGCCATCAAATTTAGGTTATTTGTGGGGTTATTTTTTGCTTGTGATAATTTTTATTTTTACCTACCTTTACCCTTACCATTACCTTCTTGGCTACTGTTAACTGAATGCTCAGACAATGCCATTGGTCAGTTGCAATGTTGGTCCTGGACAAATATATGTTGCAACGACAACAACACAGTAATATCAGATTATGCAAAAGTCATACAAGTACGGTATTTCTCTGTACTTACTACACTACTCAGTATAGTCGGGTAAATTTAATTGTACTATTTTTCTTTCCATTAGGAAGATGGCGTGTATAGAACAGCTGAAATCACAAAAATATTTGATCTCGCAAGTTCACTGGATAACAAGGAAAAACTGGTAAATTAAAATCTACCAATTTCTTAATATTGAATATATATATATTGTAACATAAATATTACCTTCCTGTTTGATTTATGTTCCTTTTCTGTTGTTTATATTCTGTAACACATGCACTATGTTCTGTTCCTTTCCTTTCAGGAAATATTCAAGGAAACCCTTCAAACAGCGATAGAACAGGAAGAGAGACTGAAGGTGGGTCAGTCAGTCTCAAGTTTATTCCCAGAAAGTCTATAATATGAGTAGAAATACTATATGTGAAAAGTTTTATTTTTCTCCTTTAGGAAGAATCCAAGTACAGAGTGACAATGGCCTCAAAACAATTCAATGAAGAAATGAAGGAACTTTTTCCTCAATTGGTAGAAGCAATGCTATTATCATATGATTCTCCACCACTCCAGGAAATGGTTGACATTACATTTCACATGTTAAAAAAAACCAAAACTTACATAGTCAAGAAGCTGGATTTGCTGCAAGAATAGAGAAAGGAGTAAATGACAGGAGTAAATGATGAGCTTCAGAAAATTGTAAGAGAAACAATAAATTGAACTTGTTTCTCTTTTCATTTGTTGACCTATGTAACGTATATCATGTATTTGTGAAAGGACATAATCTGAATTGTTTTTGTGACTTTCTCTAATTGTATACTTCTTAACTGCGTAAGATCTTGTCCTATAATGTTCCCTGAGTGATATTATAAAGTGAAAAGCTTCACTCCTGGTGTGAGGCCGAAGCAAGAGCACAGTTGAGCTCTTCAGTCTTGATGGAATAATGACTGCAGTACTGAAACCTGGATCCTTGTGTAGGCAGCACAACTTGTCAGTTTGTTGCAGTTATTTAGGTTCCAGTGTTGCACTTGTTTAGGCTGTGTTTAACTCACAAAGAGATCAGAAAACGGCGAACCTTCGTAGTGTATGATCAGTTTTCTGTTCTGAAGCTAAACCTGAGGTTTCCAAATCTAGCTTGTGCTTCCACATGTATGATCTGGTGTTGGCAGCATATAACCAATCACAGACATGAACAGGTCTACTGGCAAGTTGTAATAATAATATTTTGATAATATAATATTTTGATCATATTAGCTAATGTGATCAAAACAAAACAAAAATGTTTTGATCACATTACACAAGTATATTAAACACATAAACACAAATAGTACATTGTGTGAGTGTGTGTGTTTGTTGATGTTTAATTTACTTATTTACTTAGAAGCGTTTTTCTGATTAGGAAAATACTGCTACAGTGTATACCATTACATATTAACATATATTAATTTAGGTAATAAAAATTCTTAGTGATTTATGTCAATAAAGGATTTGTAACTGCGCAAAATGTGACATTTATGGGGAAATAAAGCAGTTGTGGCTACTTGGTTCTTATAAACTTGAACAGTACAGTTCTGTCATGAAAGTCCAATCAGTATCAAACAATTACAATTCAAGAAATATAATTATATTGTTTATAATGGCCTTTTTTCCATAAATTTAGCATAACATGGTCATTTTTAATGTGGTCATTATCTCATAATTATGACATAATTCATGAAATATATGAATGATTAATGGATTAAGTTATTTAGTTCAACACGAAGGTACTGACTAAGTCTCTGGCTTTATGTCATTGAAAGTTTAATGTATGGATGAACTGAGCCGTTGTAATCACTGATTAAAGAGGTTGAAATTTGAATAATACATAAACATATTTATGAAAATCTCAATCTAAACATTTGTGAATATTGTTTTGAGTGGTGAGTATGGTGTGCTCAATACACACCCATGCAGAGAGCTAATATTGAGTATGATGATGAGGACAAGACACTGGGAATTTCCACAGACTGAGGCTTGTCTGTCAAGAATTCCAGCACCAGTGGTCTGAGTCCCAACAATAAAAGTGGATAGTGTCTGTGGATTGATGGTATTACGCGAAATTAAAGTCCAGAAAGAGTAGTCAGACATATGCACTACAAGTCAAAACTGTGGACACACCTTCTCATATAATGGTTTTTCTTTATTTTCATGACTGTTTACATTGTAGATTCTCACTTAAGGCATTATTACAATTTTTTTATTTACTACATAATTCCATATGTGTTTATTCATAGTTTTGACTCAAAACATGTTTTATATTTTAGATTATTCAAAATAGCATCCCTTTGCTTTGATTACTGCTTTGCACACTCTTGGCATTGTCTCTATGAGCTTCATGAGGTCATCACCTGAAATGGTTTTCCCACAGTCTTGAAGAAGTTCCCAGTTCCTGTTGAAAAATAAATGATGGTCCAACTAAAAGCAAACTGGATAGGATGGCATGTCGCTGCAGGATGCTGTGGTAGCCATGCAGGTTCAGTCTGCATTCAGTTTTAAATAAATCTCCAACAGTGTCACCAGCAAAGCACCACCACACCTTCACACCTCCTCCATGCTTCACGGTGGGAACCATGCATGTAGAGACCATCTATTCCCCTTTTCTGCATCGCACAAAGACACAGTGAGTGGAACCAACAATCGCAAATTTGGAGTCATTAGATTAAAGCACAGATTTCCACCGGTCTAATGTCCATTCCTTGTGTTTCTTGGCCCAAACAAATCTCTTCTGCTTGTTACTTTTCCTTAGTAGTGGTGTCTTAGCAGCTATTTGACCACAAAGGCCTGATTCCTCTGAACAGTT